>NW_025422181.1:0-50074 GCF_011764305.1 Mustela putorius furo | reverse complement strand
CCTGCCCTCAGGAAATTCTTCCCATTCCATTGGCCACAACCCTAAGATTAGGAGAAACCTCCAAGTCCCAGAGGCCATGTTTTTCCAATACCAGCATATGGGGGATTCCAGAGATACCAATCAGAACAATTCTTGTCTCCACATGGGAAACTTATCCTTGGAGCTCTGTAAAACCTCCAGTTAGGAGAAACCTTCAGGTAACCGGAGCCACCGCCCTATTCCAAGGTCTCCATGGACACAAACCCGCATTATGACCATTCGGCAGGAGAGTACATTTCAACTCAGCCCCGTTGATTACTCCCCCAGAGCCAGAATATCAAACCTGCCTTGTCGCTAGGAGACAACTTGAATGCAAAGCAGACTCTCTAGGCATCCATCGTTGGAATCCTGCTCTGGCGCCCGTTCCATATGGGATGTCCTGGGAGCCTTCCAAACAGGTCTTGACTGTCCCTGCAGAAGGAATCCTTGCAGATTGGAGCATCTCACAACTCCTATCGTGGGAAAACCTACATGGCCTCATGAGATGCTCCCCTTTATAAAGGGGCCATCATGGACAGAAACTCCAACCTGAGCCAACTTCTGATCCATTGCTTTGGTTTCTATGTATCTCTCCTCAGAGGCCTGGTTTCCAATATCAGAATATGGGGGTTTCCTAAGGAAACAATCAGAACAGATCTCATCTCCACATGAGAAACTTGCTCTTTGGAGCTGTGTCAATACCTCAGGTTAGGAGGATCCTTCAGGGCGCTGGCACCATGGCCCAATTCCAAGGTCTCCAAGGACACAAACTTACATTATGATCCATCCTCAGGAGAGTCCATTTCAAATCAGCCCCCTCGGCTGCTCACCCAGAGCCAGCAGATCAACCCTGCCTTGTCACTAGGAGACAGTTGGAATGCGAGGTGGGCTGCCCAGGCATCCATCCTTAGAACCCTGCTCTGGAGAATTTCTTTATGGGACGTCTTGAATCCAACCAACCTGTCTTGACTGTCTCGCAGAATGAATCTTGTGGTTTGAAGCATCACACAATCCCACTGTGAGAAAACCTCCATTTCCTCATGATGCCCCACACCTTCATAAATGGGCCATCATGGACAGAAACTCCATCCTAAGCCAAAGTCTGATCCGCGCCCTGAATTCAGAAGCACGAGATCTCGATTCAGCACTTGAGAGTGTGCCTGCTGTGCCCTCGCCCCGAAACCTAAGCCTAACTTGTGTTCTCAGACTTCCGTCTTCACAATCCTGGCCACACCCCTCCAGTTTGGCAATTCTGGAGACACAATGCAGCACTCTGCCTGCCCTCCAGAAGAAAAATGTTGCCCTATAGGGCTAACCAGAAACGCCAAATGAGTAACAACCTGCATGCCACTCGACCATACCCCAATTATACAATCTAGCCTGTGCACTAAAGCCCTGTCTGACACAGCCTGAAGGCAGACCTCCAGTCCAACACCCAGACAGCTGGCCGTACACTGAGCATATCAAACCCACAATGGCTTTCGGCCATCATCTCTACCCCACCTCAGTTTTCACCTTCAGAACCTAGACCTTATCTCCACTCACTGCTCAGGAGTGAACGTGATACAAGAATCAGAACTTCTCCTTCGCCATGGCAAGAAACCTTGTGGTTGGCATGTGGTCCAACGTTCATTGTAGGAGAAAGCAGCATGGACTATGAGGCCCCACCTATCCCTGAGGGCTACAATTTGCACAAACACACATTGTGACCCTCAGCGTGAGCCCTATCCTCATGTAAAGCCTCTTAGTGACTGGAACAACAGCCCACATATGGGGCTTGCCAAGCCCCTAGTCCCCAAATCTCAACCAGAGTTAGAGATGTCTAGTCACCCCTACTCAGGGCACTGCTCTGGAATCCCTCTTTGGTGGGATACCTGAGGTAAAAAAAAAAAAAAAAAAAAATTCAGAGAGGACTCTTCCCATCCACAGAATGATCCCAACCACTTGGGATCAGGCCAAATCACCAGAGAAAGACTTGCCCATGGCCCTTGAGGACACCCCGACATTCCACGGCCACCGTAGGCACAAAATCCAGAGACAAAAGCCTGAGCAAACGCCACATACTCGCCCTTTGTTCATAGCCCGGAAAATTCTCACGGTCTGTAGATCGAGCCTTCATACATACATCCCCAAACCTAAGCTGAGTTTGTGTTTTCAGACTTCTGTCCCCACAGTCCTGGCCCACACACCATCCAAGCTGGGGCCCCTGGAGCCACACCTGAGGACTGTGGCTTCCCTCTCCAGGGAATTTCTGCCATTTCCATTGGCCACAACCCTATAGATTAGGAGAAACCTCCAAACTCCCTGAGGCCATCCCAATAGTGTTGGCTGCCAAGGAGAAACAGGGATGATCTTTCACAAGTTAGGAAACTACCTCCACTCAGACCCAGAGACAGATATCCCCATAGAATAAGATTGAACTGGACAGGCACTTAGGCCCTAATCAGATCCATTGCTTTTGTTTCCAGGCATCTCTCCTCAGAGGCCTGGTTAACAATACCAGCATACGGGGGATTACTGAGGCACTCATAGAAAAATCTCGTCTCCACATAGGAAATGTACTCTTTGGAGCTCTATAAAAACCTCTGTTTAGGAGAATCTTTCAGGGCCCCGGATCAAGCGCCCCATTCCAAGGTCTCCATGGACTTAAAACCCACATTATGATCTATCCTCGGTAGAGTCCATGTCAACTCATCCCCCTTGGTTTCTCCCCCCCAGGGCCTGCAGATCAAACCTGTCTTGTTGCTAGGAGACAACTAGAATGGAGGCGGGCTGCCCAGGCATCCATCCTTAGAACCCTACTCTGGAGTCGTTCCATATGGGACATCCTAGAGCCATCCAACAGGTCTCAAGTGTCCCACAGAAGGAATCTTTGCAGTCTGGTGCATCTCACAACTCCCATTGTGGGAAAATCTTCATGGCTCTTGAGACGCTCCACTTTATAAAGGGGCCATCATGGACAGAAACTCCAACCTGAGCAAACGTCTGATATTCGCCCTGGCTTCAGGTGCATGAGATCTTGATTCAGCTCTGCAGAGTGTGCCTTCTGTGCCCTCACCCCAAAAACTAAGCCTAGCTTGTGTTCTCAGACTACCGTCCTCACACCCCTGGCCCAAAAGCCCTACAATTGGCAATACTGGGGCCACAATGCAGCACTCTGCCTGCCCTCCAGAAGAAAAAAACGTTGCCTTATGGAGCTACCTAGAAACCCGAATGAGGATCAACTGAACGCCACTACTGCACTGCACCCCAAATATACAGTCTACCCTGTCTAATGCCCTGTCTGACACAGCATGAGCCCACACCTCCAGACCTACGCTCAACAGCTAGCCACACACTGAGCTCATTGTACCCATCAGGTCCTTAGGTCTTCATCTCTTCCCAACCTCGGTTTTCGGGTTTCAGAACCTAGACCTAAACTCCAATCACTGTCCAGGGGTGAACGTGATGCAGAAATCACAACTCTTCCTTCGCCATGGCCGGAAACCTTGTGGTTGGCATATTCTCCAACGTTCAGTGTAGGAGAATCCAGCGTGGCCCATGAGGCCCTTCCCATGCTTGAGGCCCTGTTGGGCACAAATAGGCATTGTGACCCTCAGCATGAGCCCTGTCCTCAAGGAAGACCTCTCAGTGTCTGAATCAAGAGCCCACATATTGGACTTGCCATGCCCCTAGGCCCCCAAACTTAAACAGAGGTGGGGTTATCCAGTTGTCCCTACCAAGGACTCTGCTCTGGAATCCCTCTTTTATTGGCACACATGAGGTACATAAAATAAAATAAAAAAAACAGAAAGGACACCTCCCATCCCACAGAATGTACCCAAACTCTTGGGATTGGGTCAAATCCTCAGAGAAGGAAAGCCGTCCACAACCCATGAGGCCACGCCAGCATTCGACCCACATTGTTGACACAAATCCAGAGACAAAACCTGAGCAAGCACCTCAAACTCACCCTTTTTCATATCCCGAAGTGTTATCACGGTCTGTAGATTGGGCGTGCCATACCTATGTCCCCAATCCTAAGCGGAATTTGTGTTTTCAGACTTCTGTCCCCACAGGCCTGGCCCACACACCCCCAAGGCTGGGCCCCTAGAGCCAAACTCAGAACTGTGCCTGTCCTCTCCAGGGGATTTCTGCCCATTCCATTGGCCACAACCCTATAGATTAGGAGAAACTCCAAATCCCGAGGCCATTCCCAATATTATAGGCTGCCCAGGACAAAACAGGGGCGATCTGACACAAGCCGAGCAACTACCTCCCCTCAGATCCATAGACACGTATCCCCAGGAAAGAGATTGAACCGGACAGGCACCTAGGCCCTAATCATATCCATTGCTTTTGTTTCCAGGCATCTCTCCTCAGAGGCCTGGTTTCCAATACCAGCATATGGGAGATTCCTTAGGCACTCATCAAAACAATTCTCTTCTCTACATAGGAAACGTACTCTTTAGAGCTCCATCAAAACCTCCGGTTATGAACATCCCTCAAGGCCCCGGATCAAGCACCCCATTCCAAGGTCTCCATGGACACAAATGCACATTATGACCCATCCTCAACTCACCCATTTCAACACACCCGCCTCGGTTACTCCCCTAGATCCAGCAGATCGAACTTGCCTTGGCGCTATGAGACACCTGGAATGGGAGGCAGGCTGCCCAGGCATCCATCCTTAGAACCCTGCTCTGGATAACTTCCTTATGGGATGTCCTGGAGCCATCCAGCAGGTCTCGACTGTCCCACGGAAGGAATCATTGCGGTTTGGAGCATCTCACAATTCCCATCGTGGGAAAACCTCCATGGCCTCGTGACACCCTCCCCTTCATGAAGGGGCCGTCATGGACAGAAACTCCAACCTGAGCCAACGTCTGATCCTAGCTCTGTCTTCAGGTACACGGGATCTCGAATCATCTCTGCAGAGGGTTCCTGCCGTCCCCTCACCCCGAAATCTAAGTCTGGCTTGTGTTCTCAGAATTTTTTTCCTCACACTCCTGGCCCACAAGCCTTCCAGTTTGGGAATTCTGGAGCCACTATGTGGCACTGTGTCTTCCTTCCAGAAGAAAAACGTTGCCCTCTGGGGCTACCCAGTAACCACAAATGAGTACCAACCTGCACGAAACTCGACTGCACCCCAATGATACAGTCTAGCCTGGGCACTAATTCCCTGTCTGCCACAGCCTGAGCCTGCACCTCCCAACCCACACTCAACAGCTGGCCGAACACTGAGCACATCAGTCACACCATGGCCTTAGGTCTTCATCTCTTCCCAACCTCAGTTTTCAGGCTTCAGAACCTAGACCTTAAATCCAATCACAGTCCAGGAGTGAAAGTGTTGCAGAAATTAGAACTCCTTCTTCCCCATGGCCAGAAAACTTGTGGTTGCCATATTGTGCAACGTTCAGTGTAGGAGAAACCAGCATGGTACATTAGGCCACGCCCTGACTTGAGGGGCTCCTTGGGCACAAAAACACATTGTGAAACTCAATGTGAGCCCTATGCTCAAGGAAGGCCTCTCAGTGTCTGGACCAAGAGCCCACATATGGGGCTTGCCATGTTCTTAGGTCCCAATGTTAACCAGAGTTCTGGTTGTCCAGTCGCCCCCTCCCCAGGACTCTGCTGTGGAATCCCTCTTTTGGTGGTCACCGAGGTAACAAAAAAAAAAAAAAAAAAAAAAAAAAAAAAAAAAAAAAAAAAAAAAAAAACAGAAGGCATCCCCTTCCCACAGAATGACCCCAACTCTTGGGATTGGGTGTCACATCCCCGGAAAGGGAGCCTCATCGATGGCCCATGAGGACACCCGGACATTTCATGGCAATCGGTGACACATATGCAGAAAAAAATTAAAGCATTAGGCAAGCACGCTCACTGTCGCCTTTGTTTTCAATATCCCGAAGAGTTCTCCTCACGGTCTCTATATCGGGGCGGCCATACCAACAGACCCCAACCTAAGTGGGTGTTTGTGTTTTTCAGACTTTTGTCCCAATAGGCTCGCTGGACCAGACACGAGCTCCACACTTGGGTCCCTTGAGCCACACCTCAGACTGTGCTTGTCCCCTTCAAAGAGAATTCTTTCTTCCCACTGGGCCATTTGCCAACAACCTTGGCCCAATTAGGAAAAACCCTCCAAAGTTACCCGAGGCCGTCCCATAGTGTAGGCCGCCCCGGACAAACAGTGGTGATCTCAAACCAGCTGAAGCACCCCACCCTCCACTCATACAAAAGATTGTCCCCAGAGAAGAGTAGGGAACCGGACAGGCCCCTAGCCCTAAGCAGATCCAGTGCTGTGGTGGCCCAGGCATCTCTCCGCAGAGGCCCTCATTTCCAATACCAACAAATGGTGGTTTCCTAGGCACACATAAGAACAAATCTCGTCCTCCCCCCATGGAAACCTTGCTCATTTGAGCTTTTGTTATAACCTCTGGTTAGGGAGAATCCTTCACGGGCCCTGGTGCCACTGCCCATACCAGGTCTCACTGGACTCAATCCAACATTAAGACCATCCTCAGTAAAGTCCATGTCAACTCATTTACAGACCATCCATCAGCAAATTCCATTCAACTCAGCCCCCCTCTGATGCATACCCCAAGCCAGCAATCAAACGTTTCTCTTGTTGCTAGTAGACAATTGGAATTGATGCTGTCTGCCCCAGGCATCCATACTTAGAACCCTTTTCGTGGAAAAATACCTTATGAGACGTTCCTGGAGCCATCCAACAAATCTTAATTGTCCCACAGAAGGAATCCTTGCGGTTTGGAGCATCTCACACGCTAATAGTGGGAAAACCCCAATGGCGGTCATATGCCCCCCCCCGGAGCGAAAGGGAATTCATGAAGGGGCCAACATGGACAGAAACTCCTAACCTGAGCCAAGTCTGATCCTCGACCTGACTTCAGACTCATGAGATCTCAATTCAGCTCTGCAGAGTGGTGCCTGCCCAGTGCCATTCCCCCGAAACCCCTAAGCCTAGCTTGTGTTCTCAGACGTCCCGTCCTCACTCTCCTCCTTGCCCACAAGCCCTCCAGTTTTGGGAAATTCCGAAGCCACAATGCAGCACTCTGGTGCCTGCCCTCCATAAGAAAAACTTTGCCCTATGCTGCTAATAAGAACCACACAATGATTATCTAATGCATGGCCACTCGACTTGTAAAAGCAATTATACAGCCTACCCTGATACGAATGCCCTGTCCTAGGCACAGCCTAAGACAAGGCATCCCAAACGACACCTAGACAGCTGGCTCCAACCCTGGCCACACAAGGGACCCGCTATGGCTGTAGTTCGTCATCTCTTCTCCCAACCTCGGTTTTCAGGCTTCAAACCTAGACCATTATCTCCAATCACTTGCCCAGGGGTGAACGTGATGCAGAAATTAGAATTGCCCCTCCCTTCCCCGTCATAGCCCAGAAACACTTGGCGTTGGCATGTTGTCCAACGTTCATGTGTGGCAAAACCGGTGCATTTTCGGAAAGGCCACGCGCCAGTGCTTGAGGGCCGCCTAGGGCACATACATGCATTGTGACCTGTAGCGTGAGAGTCCCGTATTAAAGTAACGCCTCTCAGTGGCTGGACCAAATCCTGCATATGGGGCTTGTCATATCCGATAGGCCCCCCAGGCTTGTAACCAGAGAGCGAGTATTCCAGTTGTCAGTACCCACTGCTATGCTCCAGAATCCCTCTACTGGGGGGACACATGAAGCGGCTGGACAAACTACCAGAGAGGGAGACTTCTACGACCCATGAGGCAACTCCTACATTAAACGGCCATTGTGGACAAAATATCCAGAGACAAAAGACTGAGCGACTGCCTCTCTCTCACCCTTCTTCATATCCAGAGGAGCTCCCCTCACGGACTGTAGATCAGGCCTGCCATAACCTCGGCCCCCAAACCTGAGCTGAGTTTGGGTTTTTGGATGTCTGTCTGCACAGCCGTGGCCCACACCACCTCCCAGGCTGGGGTCTCTGGAGCCACACCACAGAAACTGTGCCTGCTCTCTCCTAAGAAACTGCCCGTTTCCATTGGCCACAACTCTACAAAATAGTAGAAACCTCAAGGTCCCCCAAGGACATCCCACTACCGCAAGCCGCACTGGACAAACAGGGGCATTATTGACACCAGCTGAGCAACTACTACCCTCTCCATGCAGACACACAGACTGATATCCGCAGAGACAGAAGATTGAACCAGACAGGCCCCTAGGCCCTATTATGAACTCTTGCTTTGGTGTCCAGGTATCACTCCTCAGAGGCCTGGGTTCGAAGACCAGCATATGGGGCTATCCTGAGGCACCAGACAGAACACCTCTCATCTCCGCATGGAAAGCTTCCTTGTTGGAGTTGTGTCAAACCCTTCGGGTTGGAGAATCCTGCAGAGTCCCTTAGCTACTGCCACATTCCAAGGTCTCCATGGCCACCAACCCACATTATGACTCATCCTCAGAAAAGTCCATTTAAACTCAGCCTTCTGGGTAGCTCACCCAAGAGCCCGCAGATTGAGCGTGCCTTGTCTCGACCAGGCAATGGGAAGGTGAGTTGGCGTTTCTCGGCATCCATGCTTAGGCCCCCTGCTCTCGAGTCTTTCTGTATGGGGCATCCTGGAACCATCCAATAGTACTCGACTGTCCTGAAGAAGGAAACTTTGAAGTTTGGAGCAGCTCACAACTCCCAGCGTAGGGAAACCTCCCTGGCCTCATGACGCCCCCACCCCCTTCAGGAAGGGGCCGTCATGGACACAAAAACTCCAGCTTGAGGCAACATCTGATACTTACTCGCCCTGACCTCAGATGCAGGAGATCTCGATTCAGCCTCTGCACAGTGGGCCCAAACCTCGTGCTACCTTGTGTTTTTCAGACTTCCTTCCTCACACTCCTGGCAAACATGTCCTCAAGACTTGGAATTCTGGAACCAAAATGCAGCCCTATGCTGGCCCTCCAGAAGAAAACGTTGCTCTATGGGATCTCCATAAACCCCAAATGAGGATCAACCTGCTCGGTTCTCGACCCTCAACCCCAATTGGATTGTTCGGGTTGTCCATTCCATCCCTCCCCAGAGCTCTGCTTTGGAATCCCTCTTTTGGTGGGACACCTGAGGTAACAAAACTAAAAGGACTCCTCCCATCCTTCAGATTGACCCAAAACAATTGGGATTGGACCAAATTCAGAGAGGAAGTCTCGTCCATGGCCCATGAGGCCTCCCCGAGATTCCACAGCCATCGTTGACAACAAATCCAGAGACAAAAGTCTGAGCAAGCGCCCTCACACTCGCTCTTTTGTCGTATCCCAAAGAGTTCTCCTCACGGTCTGTAAATCGGGCCTGCCATACCTACTTTCCCAAACCTAAGCCGAGTTTGTGTTTTCAGACTTCTGTCCCCACTTTCCTGGCCCACAGACCCTTCAGGCTGGGGCCCCTGGAGCCACACATCAGGACTGTGCCTGTCCATACCACGGGAATTCTGCCCATTCCATTGTCCACAATCGTACAAATTTGGAAAAACCTCCAGAGTCCCAAGGACATCCCAATAATGTAGGCCGCCCAGGACAAACAAGGGTCATCTGAAACCAGCTGAGCACCTACATCTACTCAGCGTAGATGGATGTCCCCAGAGAAGAAGATTGAATCAGACAGGCCCCTAGGCCTGAATCAGATTCATTGCTTTTCGGTTACAGGTATCTCTCCTCAGAGGCCTGGTTTCCAATATTAGCATATGGGGATTTCATGAGGCAGCAATCAGAACAAATTTCTTCTCCACATGGGAAAATTACCTTTTTGAAGATGTCTCAAAACCTCCAGTTAGGAGAATCCTTCAGGGCCTGTGTACCACTGCCCCATTACAAGGTCTCCATAGACAAACCGAAAACACATTAGGACCCATCCACAGGAGAGTCCATTTCAACTGAGTGTATTCGGTTGCTCCCGCGAGATCCAGCAGATCTAACTTGTCTTGTTGCTAGGAGACAATTGGAATGTGAGGTGGCCTACCCCCCATCCATCCTTAAAAAAACCCTGCTCGGAATCGATGGCCCTGGAGCCAACCAACAGGTCTCAATTGTCCTGCAGAAGAATCTTTGCAGTTGGGAGCTTCTCATAACTCCCATCGTGAGAGAACCCCCATGGCCACATGATCCCCCCCCCTTCATAAAGGGGCCATCAGGGACAGAAGGTCCAACCTGAGCGATCGTCTGATCCTCGCCCTGACTTCAGATGCACGAGATCTCGGTTCAGGTCTGTAGATTGTGCCTGCCCATGTCCTCACCCAGAACCTAAGCCTAGCTTGTTTTCCTCAGACTTCTGTCCACAGAACTACTGGCTCACAAGTTTTCTCCAGTTTGGGCAAACCAGAACTACAATGCAGCACTCTACCTGCCCTGCAGAAGAAATACATTGCCCTCTGGGGCTACCTAGAAACCCCAAATGAAGATCAACCTGCACGACACTTGGCTATTCCCAAAATATATAGGATGACCTGGGCAATAAAGCCCTTTCTGAAACAGCCTGAGCCTGGACCTCCTAGGCCCACCCAGACAGCTGGCTACAAACTGAGAACTTCAGACCCCCCATGGCCTTAGGTCGTTATCCATTCCCAACCTCAGTTTTCAGGCTTCAGAACCTAGACCTTATCTCCAATCACTGCCCAGGTTTGAAAATGATGCAGAAATCAGAACTCCTTCCCGATGGCACGAAAACTTGTGGTTGGCCTGTTGTCCAACGTTCAGTGTAGTGGAAACCAGTGTGTCCCTTGAGGCCCCGCCATTGCTCGTGGTCCAGATAGGTAGCAAACACACATTGTGACCCTCAGACTTAGCCCAGTCCTCAGGTAAGGCCGCTCAGTGGCTGGATGAAGAGACAGCATATTGGGCTTGCCATGCCCCTAGGCCCCAATTTTTAACCATAGTTTCGTGTTGTCCCTTCACTCTTTCCCCAGGGCTCTGCTATGGAATTGCTCTTTTGGTGGGACACCTGATGTAACAACCCTGAAAGGAGTCCTCCATCCAACAGATTGACGAAAAACAATTGGGATTGGGCCAAATGAACAGAGAGCAAGATTCGTCCATGGCCCATGAGGCCTCCTAGGCATTCCACGGCCATCGCTGAAACAAAATCCAGAGACAAAAGCCTGAGCAAGCGGCCTCAGACTCCTACTATCCTCATATCCTGAAGATGTCTTCTCATGGTTTGTAGATCGGGCCCTGCCATAAGCCTACGTCCCAAAACATAAGCTGAGTTTGTGTTTTTTCAGACTTCTTTTCCTCAAAGTCCTGTGCAACACACCATCAAGGCTGGGGACCGTGGAGCCACACATAAGGACTGTGCCTACCCATCCATGGGAATCGGCCAGGAGGTCCAGGCTCAGGCTGTATCAGAAAGGGCATTAGTGCCCAGGTCAGCCTATATATTTGGGGTACAGCCGAATGGCGTGCAGGTTGATCCTCATTTGTGTGGTTTCTGTCTGGGTAGCCCCAGAGGGCAATGTTTTTCTTCTGGAGGTCAGGCAGAGTGCTGCATTTTAGTTCTGGATTGCCCAAACTGGAGGGCTTGTGGGCCAGTAGTCTGAGGACGGAAGTCTGAGAACCCAAGCTAGGCCTAGGTTTCTGGGTGAGGCTCTGGCAGGCACAATCTACAGACCTGCCATCGAGATCTCATGCATCTGAAGTCAGGCGAGGTCAGATGATCGCTCAGGTTTGGACAGTCTGTCCCTGATGGCCCCTTCTTGAAGGGGGAGTGGATCACGAGGCAATGGGGGTTTTCCCACGATAGGAGTTTGTGAGAAGCTCCCCACTGCAAAGATTCTTCTGCAGGACAATGGAGACCTGTTGGTTGGGGGGGGGGGGGGGGGGGGGGTGTGCTCCAGGTCAACGATTCCGAGCAAAGGTTCTAAGAATGGATGGCTGGGTAGCCCACCTCGGATTCCAATTGTCTCCAAGCAACAAGACAGGTTAGATCTGCTGGATTCTGGGGGAGCAACCGAGGAGGCTGAGTTGAGATGGACTCTCCCGTGGATGTGTTCCTAATATGATTTTTGTGTCTATGGAGACCTTTGAATGAAAGCGGTGGCACTGGGGCCCTGAAAGGTTCTCCTAAAAAAGAGAGCCTTTCACACAGCTCCATCGTGCAAGTTTCCCATGTGCAGATGACATTTGTTCTGATGGGTGAGTCAAGAAACAGCCATATGCTGTTATTGAAAATCCAGGACTCTGAGGAGAAATGCCTGGAAGCCAAACGAATGTATATGATGTTTGTCCTAGGGTCCTGTTCGTTCCTTTTTAACCTCTGGGGACATCAGTCTACGGGTCTGAGTGCAGATAGGTGCTCAGATGGGCTCAGATTGCCCCTGTTTGTCCTGGGAAGCCACAAATAATTGGGATGGCCTCAGGGACTTTGGAGGTTTATCCTATTAGTAGGGTTGTGGCCATTGGAATGGGCACATACAATTCCCTTGGAGAGGGCAAAGCACAGTCGTCAGGTTTGGGCTCCAGGGGCCTGAGCCTGTAGGGTGTGTAGGCCAGGGCTGTTTGGACAGTTGTCCTGAAAACACAAATTCGGCTTATGTTTCGGGTCATAGGTATGGCAGGACTGAATCTACAGACCATGAGGAGAATACTTCGGGATATGAAAAAGGGCGAGTGTGAGGCTCTTGCTCAAGTTTTTGTCTCTGGATATCGTGTCACTCATGGTCGAGAAATTTCCCGGGTGACTTCATGGGAAATGGAAAAGTCTTACTCTCTGGGGGTATGGTAAGGTCCAAAGAGTTTGGGGTCATTCTGTGGGATGGAATAGGTCCATTGTTCTATTGTTGTTGATTTGTTTTTTGTTTTGTTTTTCAACCTCAGGTGTCCCACCAAATGAGGGATTCCAGAGTAAAGAGCCCTGGGGAGGGGCGACTGGACAACCAAAAATCTGGTTAAAAATTGGGGCCTAGGGACATGTCAAGCCCATTATGACATCTAATGGTCCAGCCACTGAGAGGACATACTAGAGGACAGGACTCACGCTGAGGTTCATAATGCGTGTTTATGACCTTGTCGCACTCAAGAATGGGCGGGGCCTCAGGATGAATGCTGGTTTCTCCTACACTGAACGTTGGACAACATGCCAACCACAAGTTTTCTTGCCATGGGTAAGGAAGAGTTCTGATTTCTGCATCAAAGTCACCACTGGGCAGTGATTGGAGATAAGGTCTAGGGTTCTGAAGCCTGAAAACTGAGGTAGGGAAGAAATGATGACCTAAGGCCATGGCGGGTCTGATGTGCTCAGCGTGCGGTCAGCTGTCTGGGTGTTGGTCACGAGGTCCGGGCTCAGGTTGTCAGACAGTGCATTAGTGCCCAGGATAGACTATATATTTTGGGTGCCTTCGAGTGCCTTGTAGGTTCTTATCTGAAGAACTCTTCAGGATATATAGAATGAGCCCATCTGAGGCCCGTGCTCAGGCTTTTGTCTCTTGATTTTGTATTAGCGATGGCCGTGGAATGTTGGGGAGGCCTCATGGGCCATGGACGAATCTTGCACTCTGTGGATTTGTCCCGTACCAATTGTTTTTCGTCAATCTGTGTGATGGGAGGACTCCTTTAAGGTTTGTTACCTCAGGTGTCCCATCAAAAGAGGAATTCCAAAGCAGAGCCCTGGGGAAGAGTGAAGGGACAACCCGAACTATGGTTAAAAAAATTGCGGACTAGGGGCATGGGAAGCCCAAAATGCTGTCTCTCTCCATCCAGCCACTGAGAGGCCTACCTGAGGACTGGGCTCAGGCTGAGGGTCACAATGTGTGTTTGTGACCAATGTGGCCCGCAAGCATGGGCGGGGCCTCATGGGCCACACTGTTTTCAACGACACTGAAACTTGGACAACATGCCAACCACAAGGTTTTCTTGCCATGGGGAAAGAGTTCTGATTTCTGCATCGTTTTCAAACCCGGGCCGTGTTTGTTGGAGATAAGGTCTAGGTTCTGTAGCTTGAAAACCGAGGTTGAGTAGAGATGACGACCTAAGGCCATGGCGGGTCCGATGTGCTCAGTGTGCGGCCCAGCTCTCTGGGTGGGGCCAGGAGGTCCAGGCTCAGGCTGTATCAGAAAGGGCATTAGTGCCCAGGTCAGCCTATATATTTGGGGTCACAACAGCCGAATGGCGTGCAGGTTGATCCTCATTTGTGGTTTCTGGGTAGCCCCAGAGGGCAATGTTTTCTTCTGGAGGTCAGGCAGAGTGCTGCATTTTAGTTCTGGATTGCCAAACTGGAGGGCTTGTGGGCCAGTAGTCTGAGGACGGAAGTCTGAGAACCCAAGCTAGGCCTAGGTTTCTGGGTGAGGCTCTGGCAGGCACAATCTACAGACCTGAATCGAGATCTCATGCTCTGAAGTCAGGGCGAGGTCAGATGATCGCTCAGGTTGGACAGTCTGTCCCTGATGGCCCCTTCTTGAAGGGGGAGTGGATCACGAGGCCATGGGGGTTTTCCCACGATGGGAGTTGTGAGAAGCTCCCCACTGCAAAGATTCTTCTGCAGGACAATGGAGACCTGTTGGTTGGCTCCAGGTCAACGATTCCGAGCAGGGTTCTAAGGATGGATGGCTGCGTAGACCACCTCGCATTCCAATTGTCCCCAAGCAACAGGACAGGTTAGATCTGCTGGATCTGGGGGAGCAACCGAGGAGGCAGAGATGAGATGGACTCTCCCGTGGATGTGTCCTAATATGATTTTGTGTCTATGGAGACCTTTGAATGAAGCGGTGGCACTGGGGCCCTGAAAGGTTCTCCTAAAGAGAGCCTTTCACACACCAGCTCCATCGTGCAAGTTTCCCATGTGTAGATGACATTTGTTTTGATGGGTGAGTCAAGAAAACAGCCATATGCTGTTTATTGAAATCCAGGACTCTGAGGAGAAATGCCTGGAAGCCAAACGAATGTATATAATAGTTGCCTAGGGTCCTGTTCGTTCCTTTTTACCTCTGGGGGACATCAGTCTACGGGTCTGAGTGCAGATAGGTGCTCAGATGGGGCTCAGATTGCCCCTGTTTGTCCTGGGAAGCCACAAATATTGGGATGGCCTCAGGGACTTTGGAGGTTTATCCTATTAGTAGGGTTGTGGCCATTGGAATGGGCACATACAATTCCCTTGGAGAGGGCAAGCACAGTCATCAGGTTTGGCTCCAGGGGCCTGAGCCTGTAGGGTGTGTAGGCCAGGGCTGTTTGGACAGTTGTCTGAAAACACAAATTCGGCTTATGTTTCGGGTCATAGGTATGGCAGGACTGATCTACAGACCATGAGGAGAATACTTCGGGATATGAAAAAAGGGCGAGTGTGAGGCTCTTGCTCAAGTTTTTGTCTCTGGATATCGTGTCACTCATGGTCGAGAAATTTCCGGGTGACTTCATGGGAAATGGACAAGTCTTACTCTCTGGGGGTATGGTACCGTCCAAAGTGTTTGGGGTCATTCTGTGGGATGGAATAGGTCCATTGTTCTATTGTTGTTGATTTGTTTTGTTTTGTTTTACAACCTCAGGTGTCCCACCAAATGAGGGTTTCCAGAATAGAGCCCTGGGGAGGGGCGACTGGACAACCAGAAATCTGGTTAAAAATTGGGGCGTAGGGACATGTCAAGCCCATTATGATATCTGATGGTCCAGCCACTGAGAGGACGTACTAGAGGACAGGACTCACGCTGAGGGTTACAATGCGTGTTTATGCCCTCGTCGCACTCAAGAATGGGGGGGGCCTCAGGGTGAATGCTGGTTTCTCCTACACTGAACGTTGGACAACATGCCAACCACAAGGTTTCTTGCCATGGGTAAGGAAGAGTTCTGATTTCTGCATCACAGTCACCCCTGGGCAGTGATTGGAGATAAGGTCTAAGTTCTGAGGCCTGAAAACTGAGGTTGGGAAGAGATGATGACCAGATTCCAAATGTTTTTCGTCAATCTGTGGGATGGGAGGACTCCTTTCAGGTTTGTTACCTGAGGTGTCCCACCAAAAGAGGAATTCTAAAGCAGAGCCCTGGGGAAGAGTGAAGGGACAACACGAACTATGGTTAAAATTTGCGGCCTAGGGGCATGGCTAGCCCAATATGCTGTCTCTCCATCCAGCCACTGAGAGGCCTTACCTGAGGACTGGGCTCAGGCTGAGGGTCACAATGTG
This sequence comes from Mustela putorius furo, assembly GCF_011764305.1. Taxonomy (NCBI): domain Eukaryota; kingdom Metazoa; phylum Chordata; class Mammalia; order Carnivora; family Mustelidae; genus Mustela; species Mustela putorius. Next base: position 33,945 of record NW_025422181.1, on the reverse strand, counting down.
TGTTTGTGACCAATGTGGCCCACTAGCATGGTCGGGGCCACATGGTCCACACTGGTTTCAACTACACTGAATCTTGGACAACATGCCAACCACAAGGTTTCTTGCCATGGGGAAAGAGTTCTGATTTCTGCATCATTTTCAAACCCGTGCCGTGATTGGAGATACGGTCTAGGTTCTGAAGCCTGAAAACCGAGGTTGAGAAGAGATGACGAACTAGGCCATGACCGGTCCGATGTGCTCAGTGTGCGGCCAGCTGTCTGGGTGGGGCCAGGAGGTCCAGGCTCAGGCTGTGTCAGAAAGGGCATTAGTGCCCAGGTCAGCCTATATATTTGGGGGTACACTCGACTGGTGTGCCCCGTTGATCCGCATTTGGGGTTTATGTGTATCCCTAGAGGGCAATGTTTTTTCTTCTGGAGGGCAGGCAGAGTGCTGCATTGTAGTTCTGGATTGCCAAATGGAGTGCTTGTGGGCTAATAGTCTGAGGACGGAAGTCTGAGAACCCAAGCTAGGCCTAGGTTTCTGGGTGAGGATATGGCAGGCACAATCTACAGACCTGATTCAAGATGTCGTACATCTGAAGTCAGGTCGAGGATCTGCAATTGCTCAGGTTGGACATTCTGTCCCTGATGGCCCCTTCTTGAAGGGGGGGTGGATCACGAGGCCATGGGGGTTTTCCAAGGATGGGAGTTGTGAGAAGCTCCCAACTGCAAACATTCTTCTGCAAGACAATTGAGACCTCTTGGTTTGCTCCAGGACAACGATTCAGAGCAGGGTTCTATGGATGGATGGCTGGGTAGCCCACTTCGCATTCAAGTTGTCTCTAAGCTACAAGACAGGTTAGATCTGCGGGATCTGGGGGAGCAACCGAGGAGGCTGAGTTGAAATGGACTCTCCCGTGGATGTGTCCTAATATGATTTTGTGTCTATAGAGAACTTGGAATGAAGCGGTGGCACTGGGGACCTGAAGTGTTCCCCTAAAGAGATGCTTTCACATAGCTCCATCGTGCAAGTTTCCCATGTGTAGATGAGATTTGTTCTGATGGGTGAGTCAAGAAACAGCCATATGCTGTTATTGAAATCCAGGCCTCTGAGGAGAGATGCCTGGAAACCAAAGCAATGGATCCGATAGGTGCCAAGGGGCCTGTTCGTTTCTTTTTACCTCTGGGCACATCAGTCTATGCGTCTGAGCGCCGGTAGGTGCTCAGATGTGCCTAGATTGCCCCATTTGTCCTGAAACGCCGCAAATATTGGTATGGCCTCAGGGACTTTGGAGGTTTATACTCTTAGTAGGGTTGTGGCCATTGGAATGGGCAGATACAATTCCCTTGGAGAGGGCAATCACAGTCGTCAGGTTTGGCTCCAGGGGCCTGAGCCTGTAGGGTGTGTAGGCCAGGGCTGTTTGGACACTTGTCTGAAAACAACAAACTCGGCTTATGTTTCGGGTCATAGGTATGGCAGGACTGATCTACAGACTTTGAGGAGAACTCTAGGTATATGAAAAAATGGCGAGTGTGAGGCTCTGCTCAAGTTTTTGTCTCTGGATATCGTGTCACTCATGGTCGTGAAATTTCCAGGTGACTTCATGGGAAATGGACGAGTATTACTCTGTGGGGGCTAGGCCCCGTCCAAAGAGTTTGTGGTCATTATGTGGGATGGAAGAATTCCGATGGAAGAAGTCCATTGTTCTGATGTTTTTGATTTTTTTGTTTTGTTTTTCAACCTCAGGTGTCCCACCAAATTAGGGATTCCAGAGTAGATCACTAGGGAGGGGAGAGTGGACAACTAGAAATCTGGTTAAAAAATTGTGGCCTAGGGACATGTCAAGCCCATTATGACATCTAATGGTCCAGCCACAGAGAGGACGTACTAGAAGACAGGACTCACCTTGAGGGTCAAAATGCGTGTTTATGCCCTCGTCGCGGTCAAGAATGGGCAGGGCCTCAGGGTGAATGCTGGTTTCTCCTACACTGAACGTTGGACAACATGACAACCACAAGGTTTTCTTGCCATGGGGAAAGAGTTCTGATTTCTGCATCATTTTCAAACCCGGGCCGTGATTGGAGATAAGGTTTAGGTTCTGAAGCCTGAAAACCGAGGTTGAGAAGAGATGACGACCTAAGGCCATGAGGGGTCCTATGTGCTCAGTGTGCAGCCAGCTGTCTGGGTGGGGCTAGGAGGTCCAGGATCAGGCTGTGTCAGAAAGGGCATTAGTGCCCAGGTCAGCCTATATATTTGGGATACAGCCGAATGGCGTGCCGCGTTGATCCTCATTTAGGGTTTCTGGGTAGCCCCAGAGGGCAATGTTTTTCTTCTGGAGGGCAGGCAGAGTGCTGCATTGTAGTTCTGGATTGCCAAACTGGAGGGCTTGTGGGCCAGTAGTCTGTGGAGGGAGGTCTGAGAACCCAAGGTAGGCCTAGGTCTGTGGGTGAGGATATGGCAGGCACAATCTACAGACTTGAATCGAGATATCGTGCATCTGAAGTCAGGGACGAGGATCAGAAGATCGCTCAGGTTGGACATTCTGTACCTGATGGCCCCTTCTTGAAAGGGGGTTTGATCACAGGGTATGGGGGTTTCCCACGATAGGAGTTGTGAGAAACTCCCAACTGCAAAGATTCCTCTGCAGTACAATTGAGACCAGTTGGTTGGCTCCAGGACAACGATTCCGAGCAGGGTTCTAAGGATGGATGGCTGGGTAGCCCACCTCGCATTCCAATTGTCTCCAAGCAACAAGACATGTTAGATCTGCTGGATCAGGGGGAGCAACCGAGGAGGCTGAGTTGAAATGGACTCTCCCGTGGATGTGTCCTAATATGATTTTGTGTCTATGGAGACCTTGGAATGAAGGGGAGGTACTGGGGCCCAGAAGGGTTCTAATAAAGAGAGGCTTTCACTTAGCTCCATCGTGCAAGTTTCCCTTGAGTAGATGAGATTTGTTCTGATCCGTGAGTCAAGAAAACAGCCATATGCTGTTTGAAATCCAGGCCTCTGAAGAGAGATGCCTGGAAAACAAAGCAATGGATCCGAAAGTTGCCTTGGGGCCAATTCATTCCTTTTTACGTCTGGGGACATCAGTCTACGGGTCTGAGTGCCGGTAGGTGCTCAGATGTGCCCAGATTGCCCCAGTTTGTCCTGGGAAGCCACAAATTTGGGATGGCCGCAGGGACTTTGGAGGTTGATCCTATTAGTAGGGTTGTGGCCATTGGAGTGGGCACATACAATTCCCTTGGAGTTGGCAAGCACCGTCGTCAGGTTTGGCTCCAGCGGCCTGAGCCTGTAGGGTGTGTAGGCCAGGGCTCTTTCGACAGTTGTCTGAAAACACAAACTCGGCTTATGTTTCGGGTCATAGGTATTGCAGGACTGATCTACAGACCATGAGGAGAACACTTCGGGATATGAAAAAAGGGCGAGTGTGAGGCTCTTCCTCAATTTTTTGTCTCTGGATATCGTGTCACTCATGGTCGTGAAATTCCCGGGTGACTTCATGGTGAAATGGACGAGTCTTACTCTCTGGGGGTTTGGCCCCGTCCAAAGAGTTTGGGGTCATTCTGTTGGACGGAAGAAGTGCGTTGCTCTGTTGTTGTTGATTTGTGTTTTGTTTTTTGTTTTTCAACCTCAGGTGTCCCACCAAATGAGGGATTCCAGAGTAGAGCCCTGGGCAGGGCGACTGGACAACCAGAAATCTGGTTAAAAATTGGGGCCTAGGGACATGTCAAGCCCATTATGACATCTAATGGTCAAGCCACTGAGAGGACGTACTAGAGGACAGGACTCACGCTGAGGTTCACAACGCGTGTTTTATGCCCTCGTAGCGCTCAAGAATGGGCGGGCCCTCAGGGTGAATGCTGGTTTCTCCTACACTGAACTTTGGACAACATGCCAACCACAAGGTTTCTTGCCATGGGGAAAGAGTTCTGATTTCTGCATCATTTTCAAAACCCGGGCCGTGATTGGAGATAAGGTCTAGGTTCTGATGCCTGAAAACCGAGGTTGAGAAGAGATGACGACATAAGGCCATGACGGGTCCGATGTGCTCAGTGTGCGGCCAGCTGTCTGGGTGGGGACAGGAGGTCCAGGATCAGGCTGTTCAGAAAGGGAATTAGTGCCCAGGTCAGCCTATATATTTGGGGTACAGCTGAATGACGTGCCCCGTTGATCCTCATTTGGGGTTTATGGGTAGCCCCAGAGGGCAATGTTTTTCTTCTGGAGGGCAGGCAGAGTGCTGCATTGTAGGTCTGGATTGCCAAACTGGAGGGCTAATGGGCCAGAAGTCTGAGGACGGAGGTCTGAGAATACAAGCTAGGCCTAGGTTTCTGGGTGACGATATGGCAGGCACATTCTACAGACCTGAATCGAGATCTCGTGCATCTGAAGTCAGGGCGAGGATCAGATGATCGCTCAGTTTAGACATTCAGTACCTGATGGCCCCTTCTTGAAAGGGGGGTGGATCACGAGGCCATGGGGGTTTTCCCACGATGGGAGTTGTGAGAAGCTCCCTACTGCAAAGATTCTTCTGCTGTACAATTGAGACCTGTTGGTTGGCTCCAGGACAACGACTCCGAGCAGGGTTCTAAGGATGGATGTCTCGGTAGCTCACCTCGCATTCCAATTGTCTCCAAGCAAGAAGACAGGTTAGATCTGCTGCATCTGGGGGAGCAACCGAGGAGGCTGAGTTGAAATGGACTCTCCCGTGGATGTGTCCTAATATGATTTTGTGTCTATGAGGACCTTGGAATGAAGCGGTGGGACTGGGGCCCTGAAGTGTTCTCCTAAAGAGAGGCTTTCACATAGCTCCATCTTGCATGTTTCCTTTGAGTAGATGAGATTTGTTACGATGTGTGAGTCATGTAACATCCATATGCTGTTATTGAAATCCAGGCTTCTGAGGAGTGATGCCTGGAAAACAAAGCAATGGATCCGATAGTTGCCTTGGGGCCTCTTCATTCCTTTTTACGTCTGGGGACATCAGTCTACGGATCTGAGTGCTGGTAGGTGCTCAGATGGGCCCAGATTGCCCCAGTTTGTCCTGGGAAGCCACAAATATTGGGATGGCCTCAGGGACATTGGAGGTTGATACTATTAGTTGGGTTGGGGCATTGGATTGGGCACATACAATTCCCTTGGAGATGGCAATCACCGTCGTCAGGTTTGGCTCCAGGGGCCTGAGCCTGTAGGGTGTGTAGGCCAGGGCTGTTTGGACAGTTGTCTGAAAACACAAGCTCGGCTTATGTTTCGGGTCATAGGTATGGCAGGACTGATCTACAGACCACGAGGTGACCTCTTCGGGATATGAAAAAAGGGCGAGTGTGAGGAACTTGCTCAAGTTTTTGTCTCTGGATATCGTGTCACTCATGGTCGTGAAATTTCCGGGTGACTTCATGGGAAATGGACGAGTCTTACTCTCTGGGTTTTGGCCCTGTCCAAAGAGTTTGGGGTCATTCTGTGGGATGGAAGAAGTCCGTTGTTCTGTTGTTGTTGATTTGTTTTGTTTTGTTTTGTTTTTCGACCTCAGGTGTCCCAACAAATGGGGGATTCCAGAGTAGAGCCCTGGGGAGGGGCGACTGGACAACCAGAAATCTGGTTAAAAATTGGGGCCTAGGGACATGTCAAGTCCATTATGACATCTAATGGTCCAGCAACTGAGAGGAAGTACTAGAGGACAGGACTCACGCTGAGGGTCACAATGCGTGTTTATGCCCTCGTCGCACTCAAGAATGGGCGGGGCCTCAGGGTGAATGCTGCTTTCTCCTACACTGAACATTGGACAACATGCCAACCACAAGGTTTCTTGCCATGGGTAAGGAAGAGTTCTGATTTCTGCATCACAGTCACCCCTGGGCAGTGATTGGAGATAAGGTCTAGGTTCTGAAGCCTGAACACTGAGGTAGGGAAGGGATGATAACCTAAGGCCATGGCGGGTCTGATGTGCTCAGTGTGCGGTAAACTCTCTGGGTGTTTGTTGGTCAGGAGGTCCGGGCTAGGTTGTCAGACAGTGCATTAGTGCCCAGGTTAGACTATATATTTTGGGTGCCTTCGAGTGCCGTGTAAGTTCTGATCTGAGGAACTCTTCAGGATAAGAAGAATGAGCGAGTCTGAGGCGCGTGCTCAGGCTATTGTCTCTGGATTTTGTATCAGCGATGGCCGTGGAATGTTGGGGAGGCCTCATGGGCCATGGACGAATCTTGCTCTCTGTGGATTTGGCCCGTTCCTAATTGTTTTTCGTCAATCTGTGGGATGGGAGGCCTCCTTTCAGGTTTGTTACCTCAGGTGTCCCACCAAAAGAGGAATTCCAAAGCAGAGCCCTGGAGAAGAGTGAAGGGAGAGCCCGAACTATTTTTAAAACTTGCGGCATAGGGGCTCGGCAAGCCCAATATGCTGTCTCTCCATCCAGCCACTGAGAGGCCTTACCTGTGGCCTGGGCTCAGGCTGAGGGTCACAATGTGTGTTAGTGACAAATGTGGCCCGCAAGCATGGGTGGGGCCTCATGGGCCACACTGGTTTCAACTACACTGAACCTTGGACAACATGCCAACCACAAGGTTTCTTGCCATGGGGAAAGAGTTCTGATTTCTGCATTGTTTTCAAACCCCTATCGTGATTGTAGATAAGGTCTAGGTTCTGAAGCCTGAAAACCGAGGTTGAGAAGAGATGACGACCTAAGGCCATGGCGGGTCCGATGTGCTCAGTTTGCGGCCAGCTGTCTGTGTGGGGCCAGGAGTTCCAGGCTCAGGCTGTGTCAGAAAGGGCATTAGTGCCCAGGTCAGCCTATATATTTTGGTACAGCCGAATGGTGTGCAGGTTGATCCTCATTTGGGGATTCTGGGTAGCCCCAGAGGGCAATGTTTTTGGTCTGTAGTGCAGGCAGAGTGCTGCATTGTAGTTCTGGATTGCCAAACTGGAGGGCTTGTGGGCCTGTAGACTGAGGACGGAAGTCTGAGAACCCAAGCTAGGCCTAGGTTTCTGGGTGACGATATGGCAGGCACAATCTATAGACCTGAATCGAGATCTCGTGCATCTGAAGTCAGGGCGAGGATCAGACGATCGCTCAGGTTGGACATTCAGTACCTGATGGCCCCTTCTTGAAGGGGGGGTTGAACACGAGGCCATGGGGGTTTTCCCACGATGGGAGTTCTGAGAAGCAACAAACTGCAAAGATTCTTCTGCAGGATATTTGACACCTGTTCGTTGGCTCCAGGACAATGATTCCGAGCAGGGTTCTAAGGATGGATATCTGGGTAGCACTCTTCGCATTCCAATTGTCTCCAAGCAACAAGACAGGTTAGATCTGCTTGATCTGGGGGAGCAACCGAGGAGGCTGAGTTGAAATGGACTCTACCGTGGATGTGTCCTAATATGATTTTGTGTCTATGGAGACCTTGGAATGAAGCGGTGGCTCTGATGCCCTGAAGGGTTCTCCTAAAGGGAGGCTTTCACACAGCTCCATCGTGCAAGTTTCCCATGTGTAGATGAGATTTGTTCTGATGCGTGAGTCAAGAAACAACCATATGCTGTTATTGAAATCCAGGCCTTTGAGGAGAGATGCCTGGAAACCAAAGCAATGGATCCGATAGGTGCCGAGGTGCCTGTTTGTTCATTTTAACTCTGGGGACATCAGTCTACGGGTCTGAGTGCCGTTAGGTGCTCAGATGGGCCCAGATTGCCCCTGTTTTTCCTGGAAAGCCCCAAATATTGGTATGGCCTCAGGGACTTTGGAGGTTTATCCTATTAGTAGGGTTGTGGCCATTGGAATGGGCACATACAATTCATTTGGAGAGGGCAAGCAGAGTCGTCATGTTTGGCTCCAGGGGCCTGAGCCTGTAGGGTGTGTAGGCCAGGGCTGTTTGGACAGTTGTCTGAAAACACAAGCTCGGCTTATGTTTTGGGTCATAGGTATGGCAGGACTGATCTACAGACCATGAGGAGAACTCTTCGGGATATGAAAAAAGGGCGAGTGTGAGGCTCTTGCTCAAGTTTTTGTCTCTGGATATCGTGTCACTCTTGGTCGTGAAATTTCCGGGTGACTTCATGGGAAATGGACGAGTCTTACTCTCGGGGGGTTTGGCCCCGTCCAAAGAGTTTGGGGTCATTCTGTGGGATGGAAGAAGTCTGTTGTTCTGTTGCTGTTGATTTGTTTTTTTGTTGTTTTTCAACCTCAGGTGTCCCACCAAATGAGGGATTCCAGAGAAGTGCCCTGGGGAGGGACGACTGGACAACCAGATATCTAGTTAAAAATGGGCCTAGGGACATGTCAAGCCCATTATGACATCTAATGTTCCAGCCACTGAGAGGACGTACTAGAGGACAGGACTCATGCTGAGGGTCACAATGCGTGTTTATATGCCCTAGTCGCACTCAAGAATGGGCGGGGCCTCAGGGTGAATGCTGCTTTCTCCTACACTGAACATTGGACAACATGCCAACCACAAGGTGTCTTGCCATGGGTAAGGAAGAGTTCTGATTTCTGCATCACAGTCACCCCTGGGCAGTGATTGGAGATAAGGTCTAGGTTCTGAAGCCTGAAAACTAAGGTAGGGAAGGGATGATAACCTAAGGCGATGGCGGGTGTGATGAGCTCAGTGTGCGGTCAGCTGCCTGGGTGTTGGTCTCGAGGTCCTGGCTCAGGTTGTCAGACAGTGCATTAGTGCCCAGGTTAGACTATGTATTTTGGGTGCCTTCGAGTGCCGTGTAGGTTCTTATCTAAAGAACTCTTCAGGATATGAAGAATGAGCGAGTCTGAGGCGCATGCTCAGACTTTTGTCTCTGGATTTTGTACCAGCGATGGCCGTGTAATGTTGGGGAAGCCTCATGGGCCATGGACGAATCCTACTCTCTGTGGATTTGGCCCGATCCCAATTGTTTTTCGTCAATCTGTGGGATGGGAGTACAACTTTCAGGTTTTTTACCTCAGGTGTCCCACCGAAAGTGGAATTCCAAAGCAGAGCCCTGTGGAAAAGTGAAGGGACAACCCGAATTATGTTTTAAACTTGAGGCCTAGGGGCATGGCAAGCCCAATATGCTATCTCTCCATCCAGCCACTGAGAGGCCTTACCTGAGGACTGGGCTCAGCCTGAGGGTCACAATGTGTGTTTTTGACCAATGTGGCCTGCATGCATGGGCAGGGCCTCATGGGCCACACTGGTTTCAACTACACTGAAACTTGGACAACATGCCAACCACAAGTTTTCTTGCCATAGGGAAAGAGTTCTGATGTCTGCATCGTTTCAAACCCGGGCCGTGATTGGAGATAAGGTCTAGGTTCTGAAGCCTGAAAATCGAGGTTGAGAAGAGATTACGACCTAAGGCCATGACGGGTCCATGTGCTCAGTGTGCGGCCAGCTGTGTGGGTGGGGCCAGGAGGTCCAGGCTCAGTCTGTGTCAGAAAGGGCATTAGTGCCCAGGTCAGCCTATATATTTGGGGTACAGCCGAATGACGTGCAGTTTGATCCTCATTTGGGGTTTTTGGGTAGCCCCAGAGGGCAATGTTTATCTTCTGGAGGGCACGCAGTGTGTTGCATTGTAGTTCTGGTTGCCAAACTGCAGGGCTTGTGGGCCAGTACTCTGAGGACGGAAGTCTGAGAACCCAAGCTAGCCTTAGGTTTCTGGGTGAGGACATGGCAGGCACAATCTACAGATCTGAACCGAGATCTCGTGCATCTGATGTCAGGGTGAGGATCAGACGATCGCTCAGGTTGGACCTTATGTCCCTGAGGGCCACTTCATGAAGGGGGGGCGGATCACGAGGCCATGGGGGTTTTCTCACGATGGGAGTTCTGAGAAGCTCCCAACTGCAAAGATTCTTCTGCAGGACAATTGAGACCTGGTGGTTGGCGCCAGGACAAAGATTTCGAGCAGGGTTCTAAGGATGGATGGCTGGGCAGCCCACCACGCATTCCAATTGTCTCCAAGCAACAAGACAGGTTAGATCTGCTGGATCTGGGGGAGCAACCGAGGAGGCTGAGTTGAAATGGACTCTCCCGTGGATGTGTCCTAATATGATTTTGTGTCTATGAGGACCTTGGAATGAAGCGGTGGGACTGGGGCCCTGAAGGGTTCTCCTAAAGAGAGGCTTTCACACAGCTCCATCGTGCAAGTTTCCCATGTGTAGATGAGATTTGTTCTCATGGGTGAGTCAAGAAACAGCCATATGCTGTTATTGAAATCCAGGCCTCTGAGGAGGGATGCCTGGAAGCCAAACCAATGGATCCGATAGATGCCTAGGGGCCAGTTCGTACCTTATTACCTCTGGGGACATCAGTCTACGGGTCTGAGTGCAGGTAGGTGCTCAGATGGGCTCAGATTGCCCCTGTTTGTCCTGGGAAGCCACAACTATTGGGATGGCCTCAGGAATTTTGGAGGTTTATCCTCTTAGTAGGGTTGTGGCCATTGGAGTGGGCACATACAATTCCCTTGGAAACGGCAAGCACAGTCTTCAGGTTTGGCCTCTAGGTCCTGAGCCTGTAGGGTGTGTAGGCCAGAGCTGTTGGGACAGTTGTCTGAAAACACAAACTCGGCTTATGTTTCAGGTCATAGGTATGGCAGGACTGATCTACTGACCATGAGGAGAACACGTTGGGATATGAAAAAAGGGCGAGTGTGAGGCTCTTGCTCACGTTTTTGTCTCTAGATATTGTGTCACTCATGGTCGTGAAATTTCCAGGTGACTTCATCGGAAATGGATGAGTCTTACTCTCTGGGGGTTTGGCCCCGTCCAAGGAGTTTGGGGTCACTCTGTGGGACGGAAGAAGTCGGTTTTTTTTGTTGTTGTTGATTTGTTTTGTTTTGTTTTTCAACCTCAGGTGTCCCACCAAATGAGGGATTTAGAGTAGAGCCCTGGGGAGTTGTGATTGAACAACCAGAAATCTGGTTAAAAATTGGGGCCTCGGGACATGTCAAGCCAATTATGACATCTCATGGTCCAGCCACTGAGAGAATTTACTAGAGGTCAGGAATCACGCTGAGGGTCACAATGCGTGTTTATGCCCTCGTCGTGCTCAAGAATTGGTGTGACCTCAGGGTGAATGCTGGTTTATCCTACACTGAGCGTAGGACAACATGGCAACCACAAGGTTTCTTGCCTTGGGTAAGCAGGAGTTCTGATTTCTGCATCAAAGTCATCTCTGGGCAGAGATTGGAGATAAGGTCTAGGTTCTGAAGCCTGAAAATTGAGGTAGGGCAGAGATGATGGAAGGCAGCTATGCTCACCACTATACCACCAACGCTGGGCAGAGATGATGACATAAGGCCATGGCGGTTCTGATGTGCTCAGTGTGCGGTCAGCTGTCTGGGTGTTTCTCAGGTAGTCCCGGCTCAGGTTGTGTCACACAGTGCACTACTGCCCAGGTTAGACTATATAATTTCGGTACATTAGAGTGCCGTGTAGGTTTATTCTCATTTAATATGCCCGGGCAGCTCATTAGGCAGTATATTTTTTTTTTCTCTAGAGGGCAGGCAGAGTGCTGCAATGATTGTCCGGAATTGACAAACTTGTAGGCTTCGGGGCCAGGAGTGTGAGGATGGAAGTCTGAGAACACAAGCTAGACTTGGGTTTCAGGGCGAGGGCACGGCAGGTACCCCCTGAAGATCTGAAGCAATATCTCATGCTTCTGAAGTCAGAGCGAGGATCAGTCGTTGGCTCAGCCTCGATTTTCTGTTCATGACGGCCCCTTCATTAAGGGAGAGGATTCTCGAGAGCGTGGAGTTTTTCCCACGTTGGGAGTGGTGGGATACCCCTCCAAGGATTCCTTCTGCGGGACAATTGAGACCTGTTGGACAGCTCCAGGACATCCCATATGGATGAGTCCAGACCAACGTTCGAGGATGGATGCCTGGGAAGCCCGCCTCGCATTCCAATTGTCTCCTAGCGACAAGACAGTTTAGATCTGATGGCTCTGCCGGAGCAACCAGGGTGGCTGAGTTGAAATGGACTTTCCTGAGGATGGGTCTAATGTGTGTTTGTGTCCATGAGGGCCTTTAAATGGGGCAGTGGCACCGGGACCATGAAGTATTCTCCTCAGCTTTTGACATAGCTCCCATGCACAAGTTTCCTTGTGGAGACGAGTTTGGTTCTGATGGGTGCCTCAGGAAAACCCCAATGCTGGTATTGGAATCCAGGGTTTTGAGGAGACATGCCTGTAAACCAAAGCAATGGATCCGATTTTGGCCTTGGGTCCTGTCTGGTTCAATCTTCGTCTCTGGGGACACCCATCTAGGGTATGAGTGGAGGTAGATGCTCAGCTGGTGTCAGACTGACCTTTTTTGTCCCGGGCGACCTATACTATTGGGATGGCCTCAGGGACTTTGGAGGGTTCTCCTAATTTGTACGATTTTGGACAATGGAATGGGCAGAATTCCCATGGATTGGGTAGGCACAGTCCTAATGTGTGGCTCCAGGTTCCCCAGCCTGGAGGGGTGTGTGTGGCCCAGGACTTTGAGGAAAGAAGTCTGAAAACACAAACTCAGCTTATGTTTGGGGACGTAGGTATGGCAGGCCCGATCTAAAAACCATGAGAAGACATCTTCAGGATATGAAGAAAGTGCGAGTCTGAGGCGCTTGTTCAGACTTTTGTCTCTGGATTTTGTTTCAACGATGGCCGTGGAATGTCGAGGAGGCCCCACGGGCCATGGACGAATCTTGCTCTCTTTGGATTTGGCCCGATCCCAATTGTTTTTCGTCAATCTGTTGGATGGAGGACTCCTTTCAGGGTTGTTACATCAGGTGTCCCAGCAAAAAAGGTATTCCAAAGCAGAGCCCTAGGGACGGATGAAGGGACAACCCGAATATGGTTAAAAATTGGGGCCTATGGGCATGAAAGCCCAATATGCTGTCTCTTCATCCAGCCACTGAGAGGCCTTACCTGAGGACTGGGCTAAGGCTGAGGGTCACAATGTGAGTTTGCCACCTATGTGGCCCGCGAGCAATGATGGGGCCTCATCGGACAAACAGGTTTCCACTACACTGAACGTTGGACAACAAGCCAAACACAAGGTTCTTGCCATTGGGAAGGAGTTCTGATTTCTGCATCATTTTCAAACCTGGGCAGTGTTTAGAGATAAGGTCTAGGAATTGAATCCTGAAAACCGAGGTTGGGAAGAGATAACGACCTAAGGCAATGGCTGGTCCTATGTGCTAAGTGAGCGGCAAGCTGTCTGGGTGGGGCCAGGAGGTCCAGACTCAGGCTCTGTCAGAAAGGGCATTATTGCCCAGGTCAGGCTATATATTTTGGGTACAGCCAAGTGGCGTGCAGGTTGATCTTCATTTGGGGTTTCTGGGTAGCCCCAGAGGGCAATATTTTTCTTCTGGAGGGCAAGCACAATGCTGCATTGTAATTCTGGATTGCCAAACTGGAGGGCTTGTGGGCCATTAGTCTGAGGACGGAAGTCTGAGGAAACAAGCTAGGCTTAGGTGACTGGGTGAGGACATGGCAGGCACAATATACAGACCTGAATCGAGATATCGTGCATCTGAAGTCAGGGTGAGGATCAAACTTTTCTCAGGTTGGAACTTATGCCCTGATGGCCCCTTCATGAAGGGGGGGGGGTATCACGAGGCCATGGGGGTTTCTCACGATGGGAGTTGTGAGAAGCTCCCAACTGCAAAGATTCTTCTGCAGTAAAATTGAGACCTGTTTTTTGGCTCCAGGCCAATGATTCTGAGCAGGGTTCTAAGGATGGATGGCGGGGTAGCCCACGTCGCATTCCAATTGTCTCCTAGCAAAAAGACAAGTTAGATCTCCTGGATCTCGCGGAGCAACCGAATATGCTGAGTTGAATTGGACACTCCCGTTCATGTGTCCTAATATGATTTTGTGTCTATGGAGACCTTGGAATGAAGCGGTGGCACTGGGGCCCTGAAGGGTTCTCCTAAAAAGAGGCTTTGACACACCTCCCACGTGCAAGTTTCCCATGTGTAGATGAGTTTTGTTCTGATGGGTGAGTCAAGAAACAGCCATATTCTGGTACTGAAATCCAGGCCACTGAGGAAGATGCCTGGAAACAAAAGCAATGGATCCAATTAGGGCCTAGGGGCCTGTTCATTCCTTTTTACATCTGGGGATATCAGTCTACGAGTCTGAGTGCAGGAAGGTTCTCAGATGGGCTCAGATTGCTCCTGTTTGTCCTGGGAAGCCTCCACTATTGGGATGGTCTCAGGGAATTTGGAGTTTTATTCTATTAGTAGTGTTGTGGCCATTGGAATGGGCACACAGAATTCCCTTGGAGAGGGCAAGTACAGTCCTCAGGTTGGCTCCAGGGGCCTCAGCCTGTAGGGTGTGTAGGCCTAGGCTCTTTGGACAGTTTTCTGAAAACACAAACTCGGCTTATGTTTCGGGTCATAGGTATGGCAGGACTGATCTACAGACCATGAGGAGAACTCTTCGGGATATGAAAAAAGGGCGAGTGTGAGGCTCTTGCTCAAGTTTTTGTCTCTGGATATCGTGTCACTCATGGTCGTGAAATTTCCGGGTGACTAAATGGGAAATGGACGAGTCTTACTCTCTGGGGGTTTGGCCCCGTCCAAAGAGTTTGGAGTCATTCTGTGGGATGGAAGAAGTCCGTTTTTTGTTGTTGTTGTTGTTGTTGTTGTTGTTTTGTTTTGTTTTTCAAACCCCACCAAATGAGGGATTCCAGAGTAGAGCCCTGGGGAGGGGCGATTGGACAACCAGAAAAATTGGTTTAAATTTGGGGCCTAGGGACATGTCAAACCATTATGGCATCTAATGGTCTAGACACTGAGAGGACGTACTTGAGGACAGGACTCACGCTGAGGGTCACAATGCGTGTTTATGCCTTCGTCGCATTCAAAAATGGGAGGGGCCTCAGGGTGAATGCTGGTTTCCCCTACACTGAACGTTGGACAACATGCCAACCATAAGGTTTCTTGCCATGGGTAAGGAAGAGTTCTGATTTCTGCATCACACTCACCCCTGGGCAGTGATTGGAGATAAGGTCTAGGTTCTGAAGCCTGAAAACTGAGGTAGGGAAGATATGATGATCTAAGGCCACGGCGGGTCTTATGGTCTCAGGGAGCTGTCTGGGTGTTGCTCAGGAGGTCCCGGCTCAGGGTGTGTCAGAGAGTGCATTACTGCCCAGGTTAGACTATATAATTTGGGTACATTAGAGTGCCATGTAGGTTTATTCTCATTTAATGTGCCCGGGCAGCTCATTGGGCAATATTTTGTTTCTCGAGGGCAGGCAGAGTGCTGCAATGATGATCCGGAATTCCCAAACTTGTGTGCTTCCGGGCCTGGAGTGTGAGGACGGAAGTCTGAGAATTCAAGCTAGACTTGGGATACAGGGCGAGGGCACGGCATGTATCTCCTGAAGATATGAAGCAATATCTCATGCATCTGAAGTCACAGCGAGGATCAGACGTTGGCTCAGCTTGGATTTTCTGTTCATGACGGCCCCTTCATGAAGGGAGCCGAATCTCGAAGCCGTGGAGGTTTTCCCACGTTTGGAGTGGTGGGAAGCCCCCTCCTAGGATTCCTTCTGCGGGACCATTGAGACCTGTTGTACAGCTCCAGGACATCCCATATGGATGAGTCCAGACCAACGTTCGAGGATGGATGCCTCGGAAGCCCGCCTCGCATTCCAATTGTCTCCCAGGGACAAGACAGTTTAGATCTGATGGCTCTGCGGGAGCAACTGGGGTGGCTGAGTTGAAATGGACTTTCCTGAGGATGGGTCTAATGTGTGTTTGTGTCCATGAGGGCCTTGGAATGGGGCGGTAGCACCGGGACCCTGAAGTATTCTCCTCAGCTTTTGACATAGCTCCCATGCACAAGTTTCCTCGTGGAGACGAGTTTGGTTCTGATGGGTGCCTCAGGAAAACCCCAATGCTGGTATTGGAATCCATGGTTTTGAGGAGACATGCCTGTAAACCAAAGCAATGGATCCGATTTTGGCCTAGGGTCCTGTCTGGTTCAATCTTCTTCTCTGGGGACATCCATCTAGTGTATGAGTGGAGGTAGATGCTCAGCTGGTGTCAGACTGACCTTTTTGTCCCGGGCCACCTATACTATTGGGTTGGCCTCAGGGACTTTGGAGGGTTCTCCTAATTTGTACGATTTTGGACAATGGAATGGGCAGAATTCCCATGGATTGGGTAGGCACAGTCCTAATGTGTGGCTCCAGGGTCCCCAGCCAGGAGGGTATGTGGCCCAGGACTTTGAGGACAGAAGTCTGAAAACACAAACTCAGCTAATGTATGGGGACGTAGGTATGGCAGGCCCGATCTACAAACCATGAGAAGACATCTTCAGGATATGAAGATAGTGCGAGTCTGAGGCACTTGCTCAGGCTTTTTTCTCTGGATTTTGTTTCAGCAATGGCCGTGGAATGTCGAGGAGGCTCATGGGCCATGGACGAATCTGGCTCTCTGTGGATTTGGCCCAATCCCAATTGTTTTTCGTCAATCTGTTGGATGGAGTACTCCATTCAGGGTTGTTACCTCAGGTGTCCCACCGAAAGAGGAGTTCCAAAGCAGAGCCCTGGGGAAGAGTGAAGGGACAACCCGAACTATTGTTAAAAATTGGGGCCTATGGGCATGGCAAGCCCAATATGCTGTCTCTTCATCCAGCCACTGAGAGGCCTTACCTGAGGACTGGGCTAAGGCTGAGGGTCACAATGTGTGTTTGCCACCTATGTGGCCCACGAGCAATGGCGGGGCCTCATTGGACACACTGGTATCCACTACACTGAAAATGATACAACAAGCCTACCACAAGGTTTCTTGCCATCGGGAAAGAGTTCTGATCTGCATCATTTTCAAACATGGGCAGTGATTGGAGATAATGTCTATGTTCTAAATCCTGAAAACCGAGGCTGGGAAGAGATAACGATCTAAGGCAATGGCTGGTGCAATGTGCTCAGTGAGCGGCCAGCTGTATGGGTGGGGCCAGGAGGTCCAGGCTCAGCCTCTGTCAGAAAGGGCATTATTGCCCTGGTCAGCCTATATATTTTGGGTACAGCCAAGTGGCGTGCAGGTTGATCTTCATTTGTGGTTTCTGGGTAGCCCCAGAAGGCAATGTTTTTCTTCTGGAGGGCAGGCAGAGTGCTGCATTATAATTCTGGATTGCCAAACTGGAGGGCTTGGGGGCAATTAGTCCGAGGATGGAAGTCTGAGGACACAAGCTAGACTTAGGTTTCTGGGTGAGGACATGGCAGGCACAATCTACAGATCTGAACCGAGATATCGTGCATCTGAAGTCAGGGTGAGGATCAGACGATCGCTCAGTTGGACCTTATGTCCCTGAGGGCCACTTCATGAAGGGGGGGGGGATCACGAGGCCATGGGGGTTTCTCACGATGGGAGTTCTGAGATGCTCCCAACTGCAAAGATTCTTCTGCAGGACAATTGAGACCTGTTGGTTGGCTCCAGGCTGACGATTCCGAGCAGGGTTCTAAAGATGGATGGCTGGGTAGCCCACCTCGCATTCCAATTGTCTCCGAGCAAAAAGACAAGTTAGATCTGCTGGATCTCGCGGAGCAACCGAGGAGGCTGAGTTGAAATGGACTCTCCTGTGGATGGGTCATAATGTGTTTTTGTGTCTATGGAGACCTTGGAATGACGCGGAGGCACTGGGGCCATGAAGGGTTCTCCTAAACAGAGGCTTTGACATCACTCCCACGTGCAAGTTTCCCATGTGTAGATGAGATTTGTTCTGGTGGGTGAGTCAAGAAACAGCCATATGCTGGTACTGAAATCCAGGCCTCTGAGGAGAGATGCCTGGAAACCAAAGCAATGGATCCGATTAGGGCCTAGGGGCCTGTTCGTTCCTTTTTACCTCTGGGGATATCAGTCTACAAGTCTGAGTGCAGGTAGGTTCTCAGATGGGCTCAGATTGCTCCTGTTTGTCCTGGGAAGCCACCACTATTGGGATGGCCTCAGGGACTTTGGAGGTTTATCCTATTAGTAGCGTTGTGGCCATTGGAATGGGCACACAGAATTCCCTTGGAGAGGGCAAGTACAGTCCTCAGCTTGACTCCAGGGGCCTATGCCTGTAGGCTGTGTAGGCCAGGGCTGTTTGGACAGTTGTCTGAAAACAGAAACTCGGCTTATGTTTCGGGTCATAGGTATGGCAGGACTGATCTACAGACCATGAGGAGAACTCTTCGGGATATGAAAAAAGGGCGAGTGTGAGGCTCTTGCTCAAGTATTTATCTCTGGATATCATGGCATTCATGGTCATGAAATTTCCGGGTGACTTCATGGGAAATCGACGAGTCTTACTCCCTGGGGGTTTGGCCCATTCCAAAGAGTTTGGGGTCATTCTGTGGGACGGAAGAAGTCCGTTTTTTGTTGTTGTTGTTTTGTTTTGTTTTGTTTTGTTTTTCAACCTCAGGTGTCCCACCAAATGAGGGATTCCAGAGTGGAGCCCTGGGGAGCGGCGATTAGACAACCAGAAATCTGGTTAAAATTGGGTCCTAGGGACAGCTAGACTTGGGTTTCGGGCGAGGGCACAGCATGAACCCCCTGAAGATCTGAAGCAATATCTCATGCATCTGAAGTCAGAGCGAGGATCAGACGTTGGCTCAGCTTGGATTTTCTGTTCATGACGGCCCCTTCATACAGGGAGCCAAATCTCGAGGCCGTGGAGGTTTGCCCACGTTGGGAGTGGTGGGATGCCCCCTCCAAGGATTCCTTCTGT
The DNA here is from genome assembly GCF_011764305.1 of Mustela putorius furo. Taxonomy (NCBI): domain Eukaryota; kingdom Metazoa; phylum Chordata; class Mammalia; order Carnivora; family Mustelidae; genus Mustela; species Mustela putorius. The sequence continues at coordinate 15,298 of NW_025422181.1, read as the reverse complement.
GGGACAATTGAGACCAGTTGGACATCTCCAGGACATCCCATATGGATGAGTCCAGACCAACGTTAGAGGATGGATGCCTGGGAAGCCCGCCTCGCATTCCAATTGTCTCCTAGCGACAAGACAGTTTAGATCTGATGGCTCTGCGGGAGAAACCGGGGTGGCTGAGTTGAAATGGACTTTCCTGAGAATGGGTCTAATGTGTGTTTGTGTCCATGAGGGCCTTGGAATGGGGCGTTGGCACCAGGACCCTGATGTATTCTCCTAAGCTTTTGACATATCTCCCATGCACAAGTTTCCTTGTGGAGACGAGGTTTGTTCTGATGGGTGCCTCAGGAAAACCACAATGCTGGTATTGGAACCAAGGGTTTTGAGGAGACATGCCTGTAAACCAAAGCAATGGATCCGATTTTGGCCTAGGGTCCTGTCTGGTTCAATCTTCTTCTCTGGGGACATCCTTCTAGGGTATGAGTGGAGTGAGATGCTCAGCTGGTGTCAGACTGCCCTTTTTTGTCCCGGGCGACCTATACTATAGGGATGGCCTCAGGGACTTTGGAGGGTTCTCCTAATTTGTACGATTTTGGACAATGGAATGGGCAGAATTCCCATGGATTGGGTAGGCACAGTCCTAATGTGTGGCTCCAGGGTCCCCAGCCTGGATGGTGTGTGGCCCTGGACTTTGAGGACAGAAGTCTGAAAACACAAACTCAGCTTATGTTTGGGGACGTAGGTATGGCAGGCCCGATCTACAAACCATGAGAAGACATCTTCAGGATATGAAGATAGGGCGGGTCTGAGGCGCTTGCTTAGGGTTTTGTCTCTGGATTTTGTATCAGCAATGGCCGTGGAATGTCGAGGAGGCCTCATGGGCCATGGACGAATCTTGCTCTCTGTGGATTTGGCCCGATCCCAGTTGTTTTTCGTCAATCTGTTGGATGGAGGACTCCTTTCACCGTTGTTACATCAGGTGTCCCACCAATAGAGGAGTTCCAAATAGAACCCTCGGGAAGAGTGAATGGACAACCCGAACTATTGTTAAAAATTGGGGCCTATGGGCATGGCAAGCCCAATATGCTGTCTCTTCATCCAGCCACTGAGAGGCCTTACCTGAGGACTGGGCTAAGGCCGAGGGTCACAATGTGTGTTTGCCACCTATGTGGCCCGCGAGCAATGGCGGGGCCTCATTGGACACACTGGTATCCACTACACTGAAAATGATACAACAAGCCTACCACAAGGTTTCTTGCCATCGGGAAAGAGTTCTGATCTGCATCATTTTCAAACATGGGCAGTGATTGGAGATAATGTCTATGTTCTAAATCCTGAAAACCGAGGCTGGGAAGAGATAACGATCTAAGGCAATGGTTGGTCCGATGTGCTCATTGAACGGCCAGCTGTATGGGTGGGGCCATGAGGTCCAGGCTCAGGCTGTGTCAGAAAGGGCATAATTGACCAGGTCAGCCTATATATTTTGGGTACAGCCAAGTGGTGTGCAGGTTGATCTTCATTTGGGGTTTCTGGGTAGCCCCAGAAAGCAATGTTTTTCTTCTGGAGGGCAGGCAGAGTGCTGCATGATAATTCTGGATTGCCAAACTGGAGGGCTTGTGGGCAATTAGTCTGAGGATGGAAGTCTGAGGACCGAAGCTAGGCTTAGGTTTCTGGGTGAGGACATGGCAGGCACAATCTACAGATCTGAACCAAGATCTCGTGCATCTGATGTCAGGGTGAGGATCAGATGATCGCTCAGGTTGGACCTTATGTCCCTGAGGGCCACGTCATGAAGGGGGGGGGGGATCACGAGGCCATGGGGGTTTTCTCACGATGGGAGTTCTGAGAAGCTCCCAACTGCAAAGATTCTTCTGCAGGACAATTGAGACCTGTTGGTTGGCTCCAGGCTGACGATTCCGAGCAGGGTTCTAATGATGGACGGCTGGGTAGCCCACCTCGCATTCCAATTGTCTCCTAGCAAAAAGACAAGTTCGATCTGCTGGATCTCGCGGAGCAACCGAGGAGGCTGAGTTGAAATGGACTCTCCGGTGGATGGGTCCTAATGTGTTTTTGTGTCTATGGAGACCTTGGAATGACGTGGTGGCACTTGGCCATGAAGGGTTCTCCTAAACAGAGGCTTTGACATCACTCCCACGTGCAAGTTTCCCATGTGTAGATGAGATTTGTTCTGGTGGGTGAGTCAAGAAACAGCCATATGCTGGTACTGAAATCCAGGCCTCTGAGGAGAGATGCCTGGAAACCAAAGCAATGGATCCGATTAGGGCCTAGGGGCCTGTTCATTCCTTTTTACCTCTGGGGATATCAGTCTACAAGTCTGAGTGCAGGTAGGTTCTCAGATGGGCTCAGATTGCTCCTGTTTGTCCTGGGAAGCCACCACTATTGGGATGGCCTCAGGGACTTTGGAGATTTATCCTATTAGTAGCGGGTGGCTTCATGGGAAATGGACGAGTCTTACTCCCTGGGGATTTGGCCCAATCCAAAGAGTTTGGGGTCATTCTGTGGGACGGAAGAAGGCCGTTTTTTGTTGTTGTTGTTTTGTTTTGTTTTCTTTTGTTTTTCAACCTCAGGGGTCCCACCAAATGAGGGATTCCAGAGTAGAGCCCTGGGGAGCGGCGATTAGACAACCAGAAATCTGGTTAAAATTGGGTCCTAGGGACAGCTAGACTTGGGTTTCAGGGCGAGGGCACGGCATGTACCTCTTGAAGATCTGAAGCAATATCTCATGCATCTGAAGTCAGAGCGAGGATCAGATGTTGGCTCAGCTTGGATTTTCTGTTCATGATGGCCCCTTCATAAAGGGAGCCGAATCTCGAGGCCGTGGAGGTTTTCCCACGTTGGGAGTGGTGGGATGCCCCCTCCAAGGATTCCTTCTGCGGGACAATTGAGACCTGTTGGACAGCTCCAGAACATCCCATATGGATGAGTCCAGACCAACGTTCGAGGATGAATGCCTGGGAGGCCCGCCTCGCATTCCAATTGTCTCCTAGCGACAAGACAGTTTAGATCTGATGGCTCTGCGGGAGCAACCGGGGTGGCTGAGTTGAAATGGACTTTTCTGAGGATATGTCTAATGTGTGCTTGTGTCCATGAGGGCCTTGGAATGGGGCGGTGGCACCGGGACCCTGAAGTATTCTCCTAAGCTTTTGACATAGCTCCCATGCACAAGTTTCCTTGTGGAGACGAGTTTGGTTCTGATGGGTGCCTCAGGAAAACCCCAATGCTGGTATTGGAATCCAGGGTTTTGAGGAGACATGCCTGGAAACCAAAGCAATGGATCCGATTTTGGCCTAGGGTCCTGTCTGGTTCAATCTTCTTCTCTGGGGACATCCATCTAGGGTATGAGTGGAGGTAGATGCTCAGCTGGTGTCAGACTGACCTTTTTTGTCCTGGGCGACCTATACTATTGGGATGGCCTCAGGGACTTTGGAGGGTTCTCCTAATTTGTACGATATTGGACAATGGAATGGGCAGAATTCCCATGGATTGGGTAGGCACAGTCCTAATGTGTGGCTCCAGGATCCCCAGCCTGGATGGTGTGTGGCCCAGGACTTTGAGGACAGAAGTCTGAAAACACAAACTCAGCTTATGTTTGGGACGTAGGTATGGCAGGCCCGATCTACAAACCATGAGAAACATCTTCAGGATATGAAGAAAGTGCGAGTCTGAGGCGCTTGCTCAGACTTTTGTCCCTGGATTTTGTTTCAGCGATGGCCGTGGAATGTCGAGGAGGCATCATGGGCCATGGACGAATCTTCCTCTCTGTGGATTTGTCCTGATCCCAATTGTTTTTCGTCAATCTGTTGGATGGAGGACTTCTTTCAGGGTTGTTACATCAGGTAACAAAAGAGGAATTCCAAAAGAGGAATTCCAGAGCAGAGTCCTGGGGAAGAATGAAGGAACGACCCGAACTATGATTAAAAATTGGGGCGTATGGGCATGGCAAGCCCAATATGCTGTCTCTTCATCCAGACACTGAGAGGTCTTACCTGAGGACTGGGCTATGGCTGTGGGTCACAATGTGAGTTTGCCACCTATATGGCCCACGAGCAATGGCGGGGCTTCATCGGGTAAACAGGTTTCCACTACACTGAACGTTGGACAACAAGCCAACCACAAGGTTCTTGCCATTGGGAAGGAGTTCTGATTTCTGCATCATTTTCAAACCTGGGCAGTGATTGGAGATTAGGTCTCGGATTTAAATCCTGAAAACCGAGGTTGGGAAGAGATAACGACCTAAGGCAATGGCTGGTCCTATGTGCTCAGTGAGCGGCAAGCTGTCTGGGTGGGGCCAGGAGGTCCAGGCTCAGGCTGTGTCAGAAAGGGCATTATTGCCCAGGTCAGCCTATATATTTGGAGTACATCCAAGTGGCGTGCAGGTTGATCTTCATTTGGGGTTTCTAGGTAGCCCCAGAGGGCAATGTTTTTCTTCTGGAGGGCAAGAAGAGTGCTGCATTGTAATTCTGGATTGCCAAACTGGAGGGCTTGTGGGCCATTAGTCTGAGGACGGAAGTCTGAGGACACAAGCTAGGCTTAGGTGACTGGGTGAGGACATGGCAGGCACAATATACAGACCTGAATCGAGATATCGTGCATCTGTATTCAGGGTGAGGATCAGACGATCGCTCAGGTTGGACCTTATATCCCTGATGGCCCCTTCATGAAGGGGGGGGGTATCACGAGGCCATGGGGGTTTCTCACGATGGGAGTTGTGAGAAGCTCCCAACTGCAAAGATTCTTCTGCAGGAAAATTGAGACCTGTTGGTTGGCTCCAGGCCAATGATTCTGAGCAGGATTCTAAGGATGGATGGCGGGGTAGGCCAACTCGCATTCCAATTGTCTCTTAGCAACAAGACAAGTTAGATCTGCTGGATCTCGTGGAGCAACCGTATGCTGAGTTGAATTGGACTCTTCCGTGCATGTGTCCTTATATGATTTTGTGTCTATGGAGGCCTTGTAATGGGGCAGTGGCACACAGGCCCTGAAGGATTCTCCTAACTGGAGGTTTTGAGACATCTTCAAAGGATAATTTTCCCATGTGGAGAAGAGATTTGTTCTGATTGCTGCCTCATGATATCCCCATATGCTAATATTGGAAACCAGGCCTCTGAGGAGATATACCTGTAACCGAAAGCAATGAATCTGATTCAGGCCTAGGGGCCTGTCTGATTCAATCTTCTTCTCTGGGGACATCCATCTACGCTGAGTAGAGGTAGATGCTCAGCTTGTTTCCGATGACCCTTGTTTGTCCTGGGCGGCCTACATTATTGGGATGTCCTTGGGGACTCTGGAGGTTTTTCCTAATTTGTACGATTGTGGACAATGGAATGGGCAGAATTCCCGTGGTATGGACAGGCACAGTCCTGATGTGTGGCTCCAGGGGCCCCAGCCTGAAGGGTCTGTGGGCCAGGAATGTGGGGACAGAAGTCTGAAAACACAAACTCGGCTTAGGTTTGGGAAGTAGGTATGGCAGGCCCGATCTACAGACCGTGAGGAGAACTCTTCGGGATACGACAAAAGAGCGAGTGTGAGGCGCTTGCTCAGACTTTTGTCTCTGGATTTGTTGTCAACGATGGCTGTGGAATCTCGGGGAGGCCTCATGGGCCATGGAAGAGACTTCCTCTCTGTGAATTTGGTCCAATCCCAATTGTTTGGGGTCAATCTGAAGGATGGGAGGAGTCCTTTTAGTTTTGTTACCTCTGGTGTCCCACCAAAAGAGGGATTCCAAAGCAGATCTCTGGGGAGGGATGAATGGACAACCCGAACAATCCAATTGGGGTGAGGTCGAGAACCGAGCAGGTTGATCCTAATTTGGGGTTTATGGAGATCCCCATAGAGCAACGTTTTTCTTCTGGAGGGCCAGCATAGGGCTGCATTTTGGTTCCAGAATTCCAAGTCTTGAGGACATGTTTGCCAGGAGTGTGAGGAAGGAAGTCTGAAAACACAAGGTAGCACGAGGTTTGGGCCCACTGTGTAGAGGCTGAATCGAGATCTCCTGCATCTGAGGTCAGGGCGAGTATCAGATGTTGCCTCAAGTTGGAGTTTGTGTCCATGACGGCCCCTTCCTGAAGGGGGTGGGGGCGTCATGAGGCCAGGGAGGTTTCCCTAAGCTGGGAGTTGTGAGCTGCTCCAAACTTCAAAGTTTCCTTCTTCAGGACAGTCGAGTACTATTGGATGGTTCCAGGATGCCCCATACAGAAAGACTCGAGAGCAGGGGCCTAAGCATGGATGCCGAGAAACACCAAATCACCTTCCCATTGCCTGGTCGAGACAAGGCACGCTCAATCTGCGGGCTCTTGGGTGAGCTACCCAGAAGGCTGAGTTTAAATGGACTTTCCTGAGGATGAGTCATAATGTGGGTTGGTGGCCATGGAGACCTTGGAATGTGGCAGTAGCTAAGGGACTGTGCAGGATTCTCCAACCCGAAGGGTTTGACACAACTCCAACAAGGAAGTTTCCATGTGGAGATGAGAGGTGTTCTGTCTGGTGCCTCAAGATAGCCCCATATGCTGGTCTTCGAACCCAGGCCTCTGAGGAGTGATACCTGGACACCAAAGCAAGAGTTCATAATAGGGCCTAGGGGCCTGTCTGGTTCAATCTTCTGTCTCTGCGGATATCAGTCTGTGTGTCTGCATGGAGGTAAGAGTTGCTCAGCTGGTGTCATAATGCCCCTGTTTGTCCAGTGCGGCTTGCGGTAGTGGGATGTCCTTGGGGACCTTGAGGTTTCTACTATTTTGTAGAGTTGTGGCCAATGGAACGGGCAGTTTCTTAGGATAGAGCAGGCACAGTTCAGTGGTGTGGCTCCAGAGACCCCAGCCTGGAGGCGGTGTGGGCCACGGCTGTGCAGACAGACATCCCAAAACCCAAACTCAGCTCAGGTTTGGGGCCGAGGTTATGGCAGGCCTGACCTACAGTCCGTGAGGGGAGCTCCTCTGGATAAGAAAGAAGGGTGAGAGGGAGGCAGTCGCTCAGTCTTTTGTCTCTGGATATTTTGTCCACAATGGCCGTTTAATGTTGGATTTGCCTCATGGGTCATAGAAGTCTCCCTCTCTGGTAGTTTGTCCAGCCCCCAAGAGTTTGGGGTCATTCTGTGGGAAGGGAAGAGTCCTGTTTTCTGCTTCATGTGTCCCCCCAGTAGAGGGATTCTGGAGCATAGCAGTGGGTACTGACAACTGGAATACTCGCACTCTGGTCAAGCCTGGGGGCCTATGGATATGACAAGCCCCATATGCAGGATCTTGGTCCAGCCACTGAGAGGCGTTACTTTAATGCGAGACTCACGCTACAGGTCACAATGCATGTCTGTGCCCTAGGCGGCCCTCAAGCACTGGCGTGGCCTTTCCGACAATGCAGGTTTTCCCACATTGAACGTTGGACAACATGCCAACCACAAGATTTCTGGCCATGGGGAAGGAGGAATTCTAATTTCTGCATCACGTTCACCCCTGGGCAGTGATTGGAGATAAGGTCTAGGTTCTGAAGCCTGAAAACCGAGGTTGGGAAGAGATGACGAACTACAGCCATAGCGGGTCCATGTGTCCAGGTTGGAGCCAGCTGTCTAGGTGTCATTTGGGATGTCTTGTCTCAGGCTCTGCCAGACAGGGCATTAGTATTCAGGGTAGGCTGTATAATTGCTTTACAGTGGAGTGGCATGCATTAGATAATCATTTGGGGTTTCTTATTAGCAGAAGAGGGCAAAGTTTATCTTCTGGAGGGCAGGCAGAGTGCTGCATTGTGGCTTCGGAATTCCCAAACTGGAGGGCTTGTGGGCCAGGAGAGTGAGGACGGAAGTCTGAGAACACAAGCTAGGCTTAGGTTTCGGGGAATGGACATGGCAGGCACACTCTGCAGAGCTGAATTGAGATCTCATGAGTCTGAAGTCAGGTCGAGGATCAGACTTTGGCTCAGGTTGGAGTTTCTGTCCATGTTGGCCCCTTCATGAAGGGGGGGGCATTATGAGGCCATGGGGGTTTTCCCACTATTAGAGTTTTGAGATGCTCCAAACCGCAAGGATTCCTTCTGTGGGACAATTAAGATTTGTTGGATGGCTCCAGGACGTCTCATAAGGTATTTTTCCAGAACAGGGTTCTAAGTATGGATGCCTGGATAGACATCCTCAATTCCAATTGTCTCCTAGCAACAAGAAACGTTTGATCTGCTGGCTTGGGGTAGCATCCGAGGGGGCTGAGTTGGAATGGACTTTCCAGAGGATGGTCTTAAATGAGTTGACATGGACTTTCCTGAGGATGGTCTTAATGTTGGTTTGAGTCCATTGAGACCTTGGTATGGGGCAGTGGCACCAGGGCCCTGAAGTATTCTCCTAACCAGAGGTTATAACAAAGCTCCAATGAGCAAGTTTTCCATGGGGAGACGAGATTTGTTCTTATTTGTGCATCAGGAAGCCACCATTTGCTGGTATTGGAAATGAGGCCTCTGAGGAGAGATGCCTGGAAACCAAAGCAATGGATCTGATTAGGGCCTAGGGGCCTGTCCGGTCCAATATTCTTCTCTGGGGACATCTTTTTTCTGAGTGGAGGTAGTTGCTCAGCTGGTTTGAGATCACACCTGTTTGTCCTGGGTGGCCTACACTATTGGGATGGCCTCGGTAACTTTGGAGGTTTTTCCTAATTTGCAAGGTTGTGGCCAATGGAATGGGAAGAATTCTCTTGAAAGGAAAGCACAGTCCTGAGGTGTGGCTCCACGGACCCAAGTGTGGAGCGTGTGTGGTCCAGGGCTATTTGGACAAAAGTCTGAAAACACAAACTCCACTTAGGTTTGGGTCTGTAGGTATGGCCGGCCCGATATATAGACCGTGAGGAGAACTCTTCGGGATATGAACAAAGGGCGAAAGTGAGGTGCTTGCTCATGCTTATTTTTTTCTGGATATGTGTCACCGATTGCCATGGAATGTCCGGGTGTCCTCATGGGCCATCGATGAGGCTCCCTTTCTGGGGATTTGACGCAATCCCAAGAGTTTGGGGTCATTCTGTGGGAAGGGAAGAGTCCTGTTTTCTGCTTCATGTGTCCCCCCAGTAGAGGGATTCTGGAGCATAGCAGTGGGTACTGACAACTGGAATACTCGCACTCTGGTCAAGCCTGGGGGCCTATGGATATGACAAGCCCCATATGCAGGATCTTGGTCCAGCCACTGAGAGGCGTTACTTTAATACGAGACTCAAGCTACAGGTCACAATGCATGTCTGTGCCCTAGGCGGCCCTCAAGCACTGGCGTGGCCTTTCCGACAATGCAGGTTTTCCCACATTGAACGTTGGACAACATGCCAACCACAAGATTTCTGGCCATGGGGAAGGAGGAATTCTAATTTCTGCATCACGTTCACCCCTGGGCAGTGATTGGAGATAAGGTCTAGGTTCTGAAGCCTGAAAACCGAGGTTGGGAAGAGATGACGAACTACTGCCATAGCGGGTCCATGTGTCCAGGTTGGAGCCAGCTGTCTAGGTGTCATTTGGGATGTCTTGTCTCAGGCTCTGCCAGACAGGGCATTCGTATTCAGGGTAGGCTGTATAATTGCTGTACAGTGGAGTGGCATGCATTAGATAATCATTTGGGGTTTCTTATTAGCAGCATAGGGCAAAGTTTTTCTTCTGGAGGGCAGGCAGAGTGCTGCATTGTGGCTTCGGAATTCCCAAACTGGAGGGCTTGTGGGCCAGGAGAGTGAGGACGGAAGTCTGAGAACACAAGCTAGGCTTAGGTTTCGGGGAATGGACATGGCAGGCACACTCTGCAGAGCTGAATTGAGATCTCATGAGTCTGAAGTCAGGTCGAGGATCAGACTTTGGCTCAGGATGGAGTTTCTGTCCATGTTGGCCCCTTCATGAAGGGGGGGGGCATTATGAGGCCATGGGGGTTTTCCCACTATTAGAGTTTTGAGATGCTCCAAACCGCAAGGATTCCTTCTGTGGGACAATTAAGATTTGTTGGATGGCTCCAGGACGTCTCATAAGGTATTTTTCCAGAACAGGGTTCTAAGTATGGATGCCTGGATAGACATCCTCAATTCCAATTGTCTCCTAGCAACAAGAAACGTTTGATCTGCTGGCTTGGGGTAGCATCCGAGGGGGCTGAGTTGGAATGGACTTTCCAGAGGATGGTCTTAAATGAGTTGACATGGACTTTCCTGAGGATGGTCTTAATGTTGGTTTGAGTCCATTGAGACCTTGGTATGGGGCAGTGGCACCAGGGCCCTGAAGTATTCTCCTAATCAGAGGTTATAACAAAGCTCCAATGAGCAAGTTTTCCATGGGGAGACGAGATTTGTTCTTATTTGTGCATCAGGAAGCCACCATTTGCTGGTATTGGAAATGAGGCCTCTGAGGAGAGATGCCTGGAAACCAAAGCAATGGATCTGATTAGGGCCTAGGGGCCTGTCCGGTCCAATATTCTTCTCTCTGGGGACATCTTTTTTTCTGAGTGTAGGTAGTAGTTGCTCAGCTGGTTTGAGATCACACCTGTTTGTCCTGGGCGGCCCTACACTATTGGGATGGCCTCGGTAACTTTGGAGGTTTTTCCTAATTTGCAAGGTTGTGGCCAATGGAATGGGAAGAATTCTCTTGAAAGGAAAGCACAGTCCTGAGGTGTGGCTCCACGGACCCAAGTGTGGAGCGTGTGTGGTCCAGGGCTATTTGGACAAAAGTCTGAAAACACAAACTCCACTTAGGTTTGGGTCTGTAGGTATGGCCGGCCCGATATATAGACCGTGAGGAGAACTCTTCGGGATATGAACAAAGGGCGAAAGTGAGGTGCTTGCTCATGCTTATTTTTTTCTAGATAGGTGTCACCGATTGCCATGGAATGACCGGGTGTCCTCATGGGCCATCGATGAGGCTCCCTTTCTGGGGATTTGACACAATTCCAAGAGTTTGGGGTCATTCTGTGGGAAGGGAGGAGGCCTTTCTGTTTTTCTTTTTACCTCAGTTGGACCACCAAAAGAGGGATTCCACAGCAGAGTCCTGGGGATGGGCGACTGGACAACCAGAACTCTGGTTAACATTGGGACCTAAGAACATGGCAAGCCCCATATGTGGGCTCTTGGTCCAGACACTGAGAGGCTTTCCTTGAGCAAAGTGCTCACATTGAGTTTCACAATGTGTTTTTGTGCCCAAGGAGCCCCTCAAGTCAGGGCGTGGCCTAATGTACCATGCTGGTTTCTCCTACACTGAACGTTGCACAATATGGCAACCACAAGTTTTCTGGACATGTGGAAGAAGGAGTTCTAATTTCTGCAACACTTTCACTCCTGGACTGTGATTGGATTTAAGGTCTAGGTTCTGAAGCCTGAAAAACTGAGGTTGGGAAGAGTTGCAGACCTAAGGCCATGGTGTGACTGATGTGCTCAGTGTTCGGCCAGCTGGTGAGTGTGGGTTGGGAGGTGCAGGCTCAGGCTGTGGCAGACAGGGAATTAGTGCCCAGGCTAGACTGTATCATTGGGGTGCAGACGAGTTTCGTTGCAGGTTGGTACTCATTTGTGGTTACTGGGTAGCCCCCAGAGGGCAACGTTTTTTCTTCTGGAAGGAAGACACAGTGCCACATAGTGGCTCCAGAATTCCCAAACTGGAAGGCTTGTGGGCCAGGAGTGTGAGGAAAAAATTCTGAGAACACAAGCCAGACTTAGATTTCGGGGTGAGGGGACGGCAGGAACCCTCTGCAGAGATGATTCGAGATCCCGTGTACCTGAAGACAGAGCTAGGATCAGACGTTGGCTCAGGTTGGAGTTTCTGTCCATGACGGCCCCTTCATGAAGGGGAGGGTGTCATGAGGCCATGGAGGTATTCCCACGATGGGAATTGTGAGATGCTCCAAACCGCAATGATTCCTTCCGTGGGGACAGTCGAGACCTGCTGGACGGCTCCAGGACATCCCATAAGGAAGTTATCCCAGAGCAGGGTTCTAAGGATGGATGCCTGGGCAGCCTGCCTCCCATTCCAGGTGTCTCATAGCGCCAAGGCAAGTTCGATCTGCTGGATCTAGGGGAGTAACCGAGGCGGGTGTGTGTTGAAATGGGTGAGTTGAGGATGGGTCATAATGTGCATTTGTGTCCATGGAGACCTTGGAATGGGGTGCTTGATCCGGGGCCTTGAGGGATGTTCATAACCGGAGGTTTTTGATGGAGCTCTAAAGAGTACATTTCCTATGTAGAGAAGAGAATTGTTTTGATGAGTGCCTAAGGAATCTCCCATATGCTGGTATGGGAAACCAGGCCTCTGAGGAGAGATGCCTGGAAACAAAAGCAATGGATATGATTAGGGCCTAGGTGCCTGTCCGGTTCAATCTCTTTCCTGGGGATACGTGTCTATGGATCTGAGGGGAGGTAGTTGCTCGGCTTGTGTCAGATCGCCCCTGTTTGTCCTGGGCAGCCTATAATATTGGGAATGGTCTCGGGATTTTGGAGTTTCTCCAAATCTATAGGGTTGTGGCCAATGGAATGGGCAGAAATCCCCTGGAGAGGGCAGGCACAGTTCTGAGTTTGGCTCTAGGGGCCCAGCCTTGAGGGTGTGTGGGCCAGGCCTGTGGGGACAGAAGTCTGAAAACACAAATTCCGCTTAGGATTGGGGACATAGGTATGGCACGCCCAATCTATAGACCGTGATAACACTTCGGGATATGAAAAAGGGTGAGTTTGAGGTGCTTGCTCAGTTTTGTCTCTGGATTTGGGTCGGCAATGTGGGTCGAATGCTGGCGTGGCCTCATGGGTTGTGGACGGCTTTCCTTCTCTGAGGATTTGACCCAATCCCAAGAGTTTGGGTACATTCTGTGGGATGGGAGGTGTCCTTTCTGTTTTTTATTTTATTTTATGTACCTCATGTGTGCCAATAAAAGAGGGATTCCAGAGCAGAGTCCTTGGGAGGGACAACTGGATAACCCCACCTCTGTTTAAGTTTGGGGGCCTAGGGGCATGGCAAGTCCAATATGTGGGCTCTTGATTCAGACACTGAGAGGTCTTCCTTGAGGACAGGGCTCATGCTGAGGGTCACAATGACTATTTGTGCCCAACAAGGCCCTCAAGCATGGGTAGGACCTCATGGGCCACGCTGGATTCTCCTACACTGAACGTTGGAGATTATGCCAACCACAAGGTTTCCGGCCATGGCAAAGGAAGAGTTGTGATTTCTGCATCACGTTCACCCCTGGACAGTGATTGGAGTTTAGGTCTAGGTTCTGAAACCCAAAAACCGAGGTTGGGAAGAGATGAAGACCTAAGGACCTGATGGGTACAATGAGCTCAGTGTGTGGCTAGCTGTTGAGCGTAGGTCTGGAGGTGTGGGCTCATGCTGTGTCAGACAGGGCATTAGACAGGGTAGACTGTATATTTGGGGTACAGTCGAGTGGCGTTCAGTTGATCCTCATTCGGGTTTCTAGGTAGCTCCATAAGGCAAAGTTTTTCTTCTGGAGGGCAGGCAGAGTGCTGCATTGTGGCCCCAGTATTGCCAAAGTGTAGGGCTTTTGGGCCAGGGGTGTGAGGACGGAAGTCTGAGAACACAAGCTAGGCTTAGTTTTTGGGGTGAGGGCACAGAAGGCACACTCTGCAGACCTGAATCAAGATCTCATGCACCTGAAGCCAGGGCGAATATCAGACGTTTGCTCAGGTTGGAGTTTCTGTCCATGATGGCCCCTTTATAAAGTGGAGCGTCTCAAGGGGCCATGAAGATTTTCCCACAATGGGAGTTGTGAGATGCACCAGACTGCAAAGATTCCTTCTGTGGGACACTTGAGACCTGTTGGATGGCTCTAGGATGTCCCATATGGAACGACTCCAGAGTAGGGTTCTAAGGATGGATGCCTGGGCAGCCCGCCTCCCATTCTAGTTGTCTCCTAGCAACAAGGCAGGTTTGATCTGCAGGCCCTGGGGGAGAAACCAAGGGGGATGAGTTGACATGGACTCTACCGAGGATAGATCATAATATGGGTTTAAGTCCATGGAGACCTTGGAATGGGGCACTTGATCCGGGGCCCTGAAAGATTCTCCTAAACAGAGGATTTTATAGAGCTCCAAAGAGTACATTTCCTATGTGGAGACGAGATTTTTCTATGAGTGCCTCAGTAATCCCCCATATGCTGGTATTGGTAACCAGGCCTCTGAGGAGAGATGCCTGGAAACAAAAGCAATGGATCTGATTAGGGCCTAAGTGCCTGTCCAGTTCAATCTTATTCTATGGGGATATATGTCTCTGGGTCTGAGTGGAGGTTTGTTTCCTAACTTGTGCAAGATCATCCCTGTTTGTCCTGGGCAGCCAACACTATTGGGATGGCCTCGGGGAGTTTGGAGGTTTCTCCTAATCTATAGGGTTGTGGCCAATGGAAATGGCAGAATTCCCCTGGAGAAAGGAAGCCACAGTCCTCAGGTGTGGCTCCAGGGGCCCCAGCTTGGATGGTGTGTGGGCCAGGACTGTGGGGACAGAAGTCTGAAAACACACAAACTCTGCTTAGGTTTGGGGATGTATGTATGAAGGCTCGATCTACAGACCGTGGGAAATTTTCCGGGCTATGAACAAAGGGCGAGTATGTGGCGTTTGCTCAGGCTTTTGTCTCTGGGATTTTGTGCCTACGGTGGCCGTGGAATGTCGGGGTGTCCTCAAGGGCCATGGACAAGTCTTTCTCTGGTGATTGGCCTGATCCCAAGTGGTTGGGATCATTCTGTGGATGGGAAGAGTCCTTTCTGTATTTTTTTTTTTTTTTTTTACCTCAGGTGTCCCACCAAAGAGGGATTCCAGAGCAGTGCCCTGAGTAGGGGTGACTAGACATCTCTAACTCTGGTTGAGATTGGGGGACTAGGGGCTTGGCAAGCCCCATATGTGGGTGTGGGCTGTTGTTCCAGTCACTAAGAGGCTTTACATGAGGATAGGGCTCACGCTGAGGGTCACAATGTGTGTTTGTGCAAATTGTAGCCCTCAGGGATAGGTGGGGCCTCATAGTCCATGCTGCTTTCTCCTACAATGAACGTTGGACCACATGCCAACCACAAGGTTTCTTGCCATGGCGAAGGAGAAGTTCTGATTCTTGTATCACGTTCACTCCTGAGCAGTGAGTGGAGATAAGGTCTAGGTTCTGAAGGTGAAAACTGAGGTTGGGTAGAGATGATGGCGAAAGCCATTGTGGGTTTGATATGCTCAGAGTACGGCCAGCTGTCTGGGTGTTGGACTGGAGGTCTGCCTTCAGGCTGTGTCAGACAGCGGCTTTAGTGCACAGGCTAGATTGTATAATTGGGGGGGATCGTCGAGTGGCATGCAGGTTGTTACTCATTTGGTGTTTCTGGTTAGCCCTATAGGACAACATTTT